>NC_057801.1:533204107-533212184 GCF_018294505.1 Triticum aestivum | reverse complement strand
GACGCCTCGACGCCGGCGTACTGGACTTCTCCCCGGTGGTAAGTCATCGTCTTCCCTCCTTTCCCTCGTCTAGGGTTTGCCATCGGCCATGGCTGCTGCCGGAGTTGGTGCCGTCCCAGGACTGGCGGGAGGGGAGCCAGGAGGCGGGGCCGTGGCCGTACATGGCGCCATGCTGCCTCTCTTTCGGCCCCATCATCGAGCTGCTCAACTCCAGGGTGCTCTCCAAGCACTTCAGCCCCGCCTGCCCCAAGTACGGCCCGCCCAAGAAGTAACCACCAACTGCTGGTTGGGATTGATCCGTCCGTCCGTCCATGCCATTCAGCTAGCATACATACAATACTGTTGCTGCTACTAAGGGCATCTCCAGCCGTTGGCCCCCCAGGAGGGGCAAAAAATCGCCCCTGGGAGCGCACCGGCGCTAAACCGCGCACTGGGGGCGTGTTGCCCCCCAGTCGCGGCGCCCACGGGTAGTCAAAAAAGTCCAAAACGACTCAATTTTAACACAAACAGCGGCGAGTTCAAACTTAAACTTAAACATATTTCGTCCAAACTTAAACATATTTTACAAAAAAGAAAAAAACTACCGCGGGCTACCCCCGCCGTCTCCCTCGCCGCCCGCCTCGTCGCACGCCCACGCGGTTCTACATGCCGAGGAGGCTGTAGAACCGCGTGTAGTCACCGCCGCCTTCGTCGTTGTCGTCGTCGTCGTCGTCGCCGCCGCCCCCACCTACGCCTCCGCCGTCCCTGCTGCATCCCTCCCCCGGTTGGCGCGGCGGGTTGGACGGTCCGGGGGCGTCGTCGTCGTCGTCGTCGTCGCTGTCGAGGACCACGACGCCGAGCTCGTCCTCGCGCCCACGCTTGCGAGCGGCGATCTCCTCCAGGGCCCGGCGCTGCCGGATCGTCTCGTCGCGGAGGTAGTCCTCCCGCGCCCACCGCATGGCGTCCTCGTCGGAGAAGCCGCGCCGGGCTATCTCCTCGTACTCCGCGGGGAGGCCCGACTCTGGTTTGGGCTCGACGAGGACGAAGCGGCCGGTGGGTGGCGGGGCGTTGGCGCCGATGCGGACGCGAAACTGCGGGTGCGCGCGCTGACCGGCATACCCTGGGGCTCCGGCTTGACGGGGCGGAGGCAGGGCGAGCCGCCGGACGAGGAGGAGGACCCCCAGTCTCCATGCGCCTCGAGGTCCAGGAGCTTCCCCGACGGCGTGAGAAGGAAGGGGGATCGGGGTACTCGAGGCGCGGCGTGTTGCCGCCCTCGATGTACTCGAGGACAGCCTCCAACGTGCACCCGGGCACGCCCCACCACCGACGCCGGCCGGCGGCGTTGAGCCTGCCGGAGGGCACGACGCCGTTGGTGGCCTCGAGCTGCTGGGCGTGACGGCGGCGGAAGTACGGTTCCCAGAGCGGGCTGTCGGGGACGTACCTTGGCCCCTCCCTCGCAGCACGCGGCAGGTTCGAGCGGATGCGTGCGATCTCCGCACGCCGCGCCGCGCCGGTGGGTACCGGGGGCACCGGCACGCCGCTCGCGCTGATCCTCCACGTCCCCGGCACCCGCATGTCCGGCGGGACCGGGTACTCGGCCTCGTAAAGGAGGCGAGCCTCGTCTTCATGAAGATGGCGGCGGCCGAAGCCGTTCACCGCCGTGCCGTCGCCTGGGAAGCGCTCGGCCATGGGTGTGAACTGGAGATGGCGAAAGAGAGGAGAGGAGAGGGAGGAACGACGACGGCGGGAGAGTGTGCGAGCCGACGAGTGCGTCGGGGCGCGGCATATATAGGCCGAGGCGCCGCCCACGCGCGTGCCACCGTGTGTACGCGTGGCGGGCGAGGGAGGGCGAGGGACGCGCGTCGTCCGGTCTTCACTGCGCCGCCCGTGAGGCATCAATGGCGCAGGCTCTTCACTGCGCCGCCCGTGAGGCATCAATGGCGCAGGCTGACCGGCGCGGCAGCGCGCGGCAGCTTTGGCATTGATTCGCCGCGGGAAACGAGGCGATGCGGACGACGAAGAGCCGAGAAGAGAGCCGTGTCGCTGACGCGGCGGGCCCGCGGCTTTTTCGCGCCAAAACAGTTCGCCCGGCGCCCTCGGGCGCCCCCCAGCGCGTCGGGTTCGGGCTGGGTCCGCCGGCGCTGTTTTCGGCCCAAGCCGGCGAAAATCGGGCTCCTGGGGGCGCGACTGGGCCGTTTTTTCGGCGCCGGCGCGAAAAAAACGCCTGGGGAGGCCTTCCTGGGGGCGCGGCTGGAGATGCCCTAATCGATCTGTCTACTAAAATAATGTGTTGTACTACCCGTTTGTTGTGTCCAGTGTGACAATTTCCTAGCTACTTTTAATTGCTGTTGGTTGTCTTGTCGTCGAGTACTTATTAGATTGTGCTAGTAGTTACATGATGCAACTATCTGTCGTGTCATTTCTTATGCGGAGTCAAGTCAAGTGGCGCCGCGTTTTGAACCATTTGGTTTTACCATGGAAATCATGCACTTACTGTAAGCCATGAATCTACTGTTGATTAATTCAGGTTAAGAGGATGATGTGTGCTCACACTGTCTTCGTGTCCAACCACCCGTTGTACATGTCAATCCCGATTAAGCAGGATTACAAATACAAATACGATGTTTCTTTGGTGCTGCTTGATCTGAATGTTAATGGAACAATAGCTGCTACTCTGAATTTGTGATGAATCATATTAAAAGTAGTTGTATTTGTTATTTGTGTGTGCTGTGCTTGATGAATTTGGGTCTGAGAAAACCACTCTTGATCATTTGCACTTCAGTTTAGGAGGAAACTGACCACTACATGCATAATATGGATCTTACATAAATCTGGAGAGATTTTCTGCTGAGTATTGGATATCTGAGTTGTTGTTGTTGTTGACCTGAATATTTAAAACAGAAAAAAGCTATCGCCGCTGTTTCTTTTTCATATAATTCTTTGTATTTGATTAGCCTAATGGCTGATGCTTTCCGTTTGAGGCACAACTTGACTCAAAACTGAATAATGCAGTAGTATATTATTTTTGTATGTCATATTATCCCCTTCAAATACTATGGCTGGAAAAGACTAAAGCCTTTTCCGATTTGCACCAACCAAGGGTTACGTGTGTTCTTTCACAGACTGGTACTATGCTTTATGCCCAATGAAGCTATGTTGTTAATTTGTTATATCATGATTTTAGCCCAGCAGATTGTTAGAATGTTTACCCTCAGTTGAGCGTGTTATCCAATCTGCCTAGAATGTTTACAGGCTATGCTTTATGCAAACAGAGTTAGGCATTAACAGAGTTAGGAATTATATAGAGACTGTGAGTTCATGTTTATATATGCCCAATGAATCTGTCGGTTGTCCTTCAGTTCTGTGTATCCATCTGTTTGCTTTGTCTTTGTTTTTCCTGTTTCCAATCTTTACTTTCAGACTCTTGCAATTGTTGGTAAACAATTCTTACTCTCAGATGTAACATGATAACAACTACTCCCTCCGTTTCGATTTAGTCGTCGTGGTTTTAGTTCAAATTTGAACTAAAACCACAACGAGTAAATAGGAACAGAGGGAGTACACTAGTACTAAATATGATGCATATAGACAAAAGATGGTTTATAGTATTTCTTCTTATGAAGAAAGAAAGAGCTGCTGTAGAAAAGGAGACGGAGCAATTCGGTGCTCGAGCTCAGCTAGTCCCGAAATCGCTGGCATCCGTAGCTGCGTTGGGATCGTAACAATTCGTGCTGGCATGTCAGAACGTTGCGGGCAAATAATGAGGATACGGCTGCTATACGGTACGAAACAGTGCGACCGGTGGGCCAATTCAGTAGGGACGGATGCGACTGAATCATGCGGGCCTTTCTGGGCCGTGGACCAGGATGCACGCGAAAACCTGAGTCGTCGTTTTCCTTTGCGCCCGCATGCTTTGACGCGAGCTATGCAGCAGATCCCGGATGGCTTCAGCAAGGAGAGTCGGAGACATCGGCGGTCGCCTGGTGCACAACTGCTCTGCCCGACAAGCTGGCTGGGCTGTGAAGGAGGTGGCATGGCGGTCCACAGGAGGTTGCTCGTGCACGTGCACGAGGTTGAGGCCGCCGGATACGGTTTCAGGGAGTAGGAGCTTTAAGCAGGAGGTTGACCGCAACCAAGATCATGCTTCTCGGGAATAAGCTCGTTGTCTAGACAGGTGACTCGCGGCGATGAGGGTGGTGTCTCAGGTGGAGATAATGAATCGCACGTCGTGGATACTCCGACCGCCGTGGGCCCGTGGCCGAAGTTGACGAGGCTGGGGAGGAGGAGGTGAGCAGCGTTGTCGCAAAATGTGCAGGCATAGGGGCTAGATATCTAAGATATGATCTACAGTAGCTAGTAGCAAATGGTAACAAGCTCGTTGCGATGTTGTAGTTGTATAATGAATCGTTGAACCTTTTGGGTGTGCACATGTGTCTGATGTGATGAATGCCAGCTCCTGTTCAGCAAATCCAAAGATCGCTTTTGGAGTTGCGAGCTTTTTGCTATACTCCCTCCGTCCGGAAATACTTGTCGAAAGAATGGATGTATTTAGACATATTTTAGTTTTAGATGCATCCATTTATATTCATTTTTGCGACAAGTATTTTTGAACGGAGGGAGTAGTACTTATCGTCCTTTGCGTTTTTTGTGTGAACATTTACAATTTCAAGTCATCAGGGGTGGTGGCTGCGAGGCGGTTTGGGTCTTTGAAAGGATACCACTTCTCGGGGTGAAGCAATTAGCATAAACAGCTCAGACTTTGATTAATGATGAAGAAGGCCATTGGCATTTAAAATAATAAAACTGCTGAGTGTCTGCATGCATGCGCTCCATGCATGTTAAGGGATGCTGACACTATTCTTTTTTATTTGTATATATAGACACCAGCTCGCGATGAATGCGCCCAACCTGTTCCGCGTGCAGGCTGCCGTCTCCTGTCGCAATGAATGCACCCTGGTCCGTCCATTGTTTAAAGGCAATACCACTGAATACAGCTAAGAATACAACCGATGGCACGCATCTTCAGGCGAGCAGACGGGTATGATTTCAGGAGCAGCTGAGCCTGAGCTCAGAATCGAATATTCGATAATCACAGTCACTACTTAGTAGTGTGAAGTCATCTGCAATTAGAACTCGCTGGCTAGTGCATTGCTTTTACAAGATTGCAATTCCTGCTCATATTTGATTTTAATCTACATGGAGACTTTGGAGAACTAGCATTCAGTTTAGGCTACAAATGTTTGCAGAAAACATTCAGTTGCATATAGGACGTGTATCTTTTGTTCCTAGCATTGTTGTATCTTAATATTTCTTTCATTTACCACGTCCTTGTAATCTAGGAACCATATCTGCAAGCTAGAGTTAGGCTATATATTTTTTGCAGAGTTTATATATCTAATGTAGAATAATTAGGATTCAACAAGTGTAAACCTGTTACTTCCCTTGCCAATGAATTGACCCGATGAAATGAATGTAGTTTATAAATCTGGAAAATGAAATACAAAAGGCGCATCGAAAGCTTTATATTGCTTCCATTTGGGAAACTGGCAACTGGCAATGGCTTCATTTTATACAGCTACGACAATGTTGAACCTTGTTTTTTGAGACGCATATATTCACTATGCCTGCTCGAGTAACACTTTTTGTTCTCAGCCGGACGCTACAAAAGCAAGCAAATTCATGGAACTTCTACTGTATCTTATATCTCCCTGCTGCCTTTTCTCTATGCGTAAACATGGCTCTAATAGCATTGTTGTTTTTACATAATCAATTGCTCTTGCACTTCTATAAGCTGTTCAAGTGCACTTTCTTCGCTGGGTGTTGGACAAGTACACTTCTAGACTAAAGTTTGACAATTATCCATGGCAATACCAAAGATATTTGTTAGTCTCAGTCCCGCCGTTTTTGCTATCACTGTTCTGGGGAAGGCAGGCAACCCTATCCAATTCTCACTTGTAAAGCTATTTTTGATGGATATGCTCCAAGGATAATGAGAACGATAACAAGAAATACATACAAGAAAAATACTTTCCATAGATAAGTTCCGAAAACGATGAATGACAGGATGCTAACTAGGTCTTCTAGTGCTTTGCGTACTTGTGATTCATAATATTTCCATAGTCACTTTCTATTTCTTGTGTGCTGACATATCCCCTTTTGTAGCCTGTAGGTTATCAAGAGGGTATGGTAGGAACCACCGGAAGACTGTATGATTCTTTTCTTGGCATCCATTATTATCCATTACAAATACTTAGCTCAGTGTTAAAACACCTGAAAACTCTGGGCCAATGGAGCAGGGTGATAAGCTCTTCAATACCTTTGACATTCTCTCTCTCAACTCAGATAACATAGAAGATAAGCCGCACAACATGAGTTAAGATTAGAGAAGATTTTCCCAGACCATCAATGGCATGACCTTGGGACTTCTGATTTATCATGTTCATCTACTTATTTTTTGTGTGTAGGGAAGTGGTCAATAGTCAGTTCATTGTTACTAGTCTGTAACTGTTATGACCGGCCAGGTCTATGGCCGCAGGAGGCCCACCGGGCAATCTTATCCCGCAAGTTATCTTAGTTTTATTTCATATCGTGGTCATATATACGACTTGTAAGACTATTTTCAGAATTAAGCAATAAGACTTTTTCTATTGCCCGGCTCCCAGAGGAGCCGGAACCCTAAAACCCTAGCCGCCTCCTGTCTCCGCCGCCGCCCCATGCGCAAGGATGGCGCCACGCCACCGGCCGCCGCGCTCGAGCCCTCGCCCAAGACCAGACAGAACCCTAGCTCTTGACACCTTGGTATCAGGTACCCGGGTTTCGACCATGTCTTCACCGCCTCCAAACCCGCCACCACCATCGTCGCTACCCGCCAACGCCCCCACCGCCGCTGCCACCGATTCCACCACCACCGCCGCTTCTTCACTGGGCGCCACGGCCTCGCTGTGGGCGCCGATCTCCCCCGCACCCGGCACCACGCCGGGCCAGGGCCAGCCGCAACCCCCCATCCAACAACCGCCGCCGTCGCCTCCCCCGCGCCGCAGCAGTTTACGCCGGAGGCCATGGCCAGCGTGCTCAACGACCTGGTCGTCGCGGTCCAGGGCATCCGCCTATACTTGGCGAGCCCGTACGGGCCGCCCCCGCTGCTCCATCCGGCCGTGCCCGCGGGCCAGCTGGCGCAGCCATGGTACTCAGTCCCGGCGGCCGTCACCGGAGGCTATCCGGCGCTTCCCCCATCGGTGGCCTCGCCGCCGCCTTGGCCACAGTGGCCGATGCCGCTCGCGGCGCCACCCGCGCCGACAGCCGCCGCCCAGGGCCCGCAGTGGCCGACCTGGGCCGCGCCATCCGCGCCGTCTCCTGCCATGTCGTCCCTCCCGGCAGCAACCGTGCAGGTCCCACCACCGCCCCCGCCCAGCCCTAGCCTGGGCCGGTCCTCGCCGAGCGGACTCCCGATCCAGGAGGTCCGCCTTCCATCGTCACCGTCTCCACTTCCAGGCTGGCTCCACGGGCCGCCGTCAGATTCCCAGTTGCAGCCCGAGGCGTCGGGCATCACCGGGAACTACGCGGGCCTCCCCGCCATGGACCGAGCGCCGCCATCAGCCCTCCGCACCGCCGAGGCAGTGGGCCAGGGCGCGCCACATCAGCAGCCGCCATGGTTCGCCAAGATCGACTTTGCCACGTACGACGGTTCGGACGACCCGCTTAACTGGCTCAACCAGTGTGACCAGTTCTTCCGCGGACAGCGCACGCCCACGTCGGAGCGCACTTGGCTGGCTTCCTACCATCTCCGCGGGGCCGCCCAGACATGGTACTATGCCCTTGAGCAGGATGAGGGCGGCATGCCCCCGTGGGATCGTTTCCGCGAGCTGTGTCATCTTTGTTTCGGACCACCAGTCCGCGGGAGCCGCTTGGCCGAGTTGGGCCGCCTGCCTTTCACCTCCACAGTGCAGGATTTCGCCGACCGCTTCCAGGCACTGGCGTGCCACGCGCCTGGTGTGACGGCCTTACAGCGGGTGGAGCTCTTCTTCGGCGGCCTTCCCGACCACATCCGCGTGGACGTCGAGATGAAGGGGCCCCAAGACCTTCAGACGGCCATGTACTA
>NC_057801.1:532864194-532897835 GCF_018294505.1 Triticum aestivum | reverse complement strand
GCGCGCCTCGGTCGTCGTTGTCCCGCGCGCCGCCCTCCGCCGCCCCCGGCCGGATCCGGTCGCCCCGGCCGGCCCACCTCATATCCGGCCTTCTCCCGACCTGCAGCTCCAGCGAGCCCGCAGCCGGCCCGCCTCAATCCGCGCGCCCGATCCGATCTAGATCTGGAACCCTAGAGGTTGACCTCGTTTTTCTCTGTCTGCATATTTTTTTAGCCCTGTTCATCGCATCATAACTCCGTCATCGTAGCTCCGTTTCATGCGCATGATATATCAAAATGTTCATCAAGATGTGCTCTTCATTTTGTTCCATTGGGCCATGTTCATTTGTGGTCATCTCGACGCCCAAATCTCGGATGCAAGAGTGCTATATGATGTTAGTTTCTGATTCTTAACAGAATGTGTGCATTTGTCATTTTTGCTACATTCATTGTGTGCATCTTATGGGCATGAGCTCTACAGGTGTTTTGTTCTATTCCATGACATCTTTACAGAGGTGCTTGCCATGTATTTTTGTGATCAATGTGGTGACTAGCACAAGCATGCAAACTAGGCTTCGTGATGTTGCTAATTTTAGTCCCTGTTCTGCTGTTATTTTGATGACATGTAAACTTGATGCTACAGAGAGATCCATGCATATTTTGAGATACTTCAGTAAGGATGTTTTGAACATATGGTTATGCTCTATCCATTCATGCCCCTGTTTGCAATTATGGAGTAGTCTAGCATGTCATTTTCTTGCTCTACTTTTGCTATAAAATGTTTCCTGGCAGATTGTTTACATGTTATTCAATTTTGCCAAGGTTGTTGTAGTTGATCCTTGCATGCTATAAACTTGTTCTTGCCATGTTTAGTTTCATAAACATGTATTCTTGCTGGTGCTATGCTTATATTGTCATGCAATGACTTGTGGTGAGTGAATCGAGCTCGCAAAGATGCCTTCATAATGCTGTTAATGCCATGCTCTGTTTCCTGAATCTGTTAACGAAACTTGCTATGTTTACATGGGTGCAATCATATCTTCTGATCCTTTTTGGCTCATGGTCTGTAAGGGACTTTTGTTCTATGCTTTGAGTAGAATCATGCCATGTCTTGTTTTGATATTATAAGTTCATGTAGCATGATGATTGCTTGCTCTGAACATTGCTACCTGATGCTGTTTATGCCATGTCCAAGCTGACATCTTTTGCACTTTTGCCATGCTTGTTTGAACCTGTTATTGTGTGATTTAGCCATAGCTCAGTGTTCCTTTTTTGTCAAGCATCTCCTGTAGATCACTGCCATATGCTTTGTTTTTATGTTGGGGTGTTGTAGCATGGTTTCTTGTTGCATGCTAAGTAGCATCGTGCTGTTAATCGCAGATTTGTGTCATTCTTGTTTTGCTTGCCATTTGCAAACCGTGCATCCGATTCCAGTGATCTTTATATCGATTTCAACCGAAATCACCTCATATTTCCAGCGGCATACTTGGTTTGCCAAGTTGATGCCTTGTTCATCATTTTCCTTCCGGGGCACGCATAAGCATTGCATATCACATCTCGCATATCATGCCATGTATCGCATCATGTTGCTTGTGCATTGCACCGTGATTTATTGTGGTTCCATTGCTTGTGTTCTTGCTTTGGGTAGAGCCGGGAGACGAGTACGTGAACGAGGAACCTGTTGAGTACGCTAACGAGGATCAAGCTTTCAACAACTCTGAGAACCTTGCAGGCAAGATGACCATACCCTCGATATCACTTCTATCTTTGCTTTGCTAGTTGCTTGCTCTATCGCTATGTTTAGCTCTACCTACCACTTGGTTATCATGCCTCCCATATTGCCATGTCAAGCCTCTAACCATCCCTTTCCTAGCAAACCGTTGTTTGGCTATGTCACCGCTTTTGCTCAGCCCCTCTTATAGCGTTGCTAGTTGCAGGTGAAGATGAAGTTTGTTCCTTGTTGGAACATGGATATTTTGGGATATCACAATATCTCTTGTTTAATTAATGCACCTATATACTTGGTAAAGGGTGGAAGGCTCGGCCTTATGCCTGGTGTTTTGTTCCACTCTTGCCACCCTAGTTTCCGTCATACCGGTGTTATGTTCCTTGATTTTGCGTTTCTTACGCGGTTGGGTGATTTATGGGACCCCCTTGACAGTTCGCTTTGAATAAAACTCCTCCAGCAAGGCCCAAACTTGGTTTTACCATTTTCCACCTAAGCCTTTTTCCCTTGGGTTTTCGCGAGCCCGAGAATCATCTTTATTTACCCCCCCCCCCCGGGCCAGTGCTCCTTCGAGTGTTTGGTCCAACCTGAGCGATGTCCGGCACCCCTTGGGCAACCAGGGTCTATGCCAACCCGACGTCTGGCTCATCCGGTGTGCCCTGAGAACGAGATATGTGCAGCTCCTATCGGGATTTGTCGGCACTTTGGGCGGCTTTGCTGGTCTTGTTTTACCATTGTCGAAATGTCTTGCGAACCGGGATTCCGAGACTAATCGGGTCTTCCTGGGAGAAGGTATATCCTTCATTGACCGTGAGAGCTTGTGATGGGCTAAGTTGGGACACCCCTGCAGGGTATTATCTTTCGAAAGCCGTGCCCACGGTTATGAGGCAGATGGGAATTTGTTAATTTCCGGTTGTAGAGAACTTGACACTTGACTTCATTAAAATGCATCAACCGTGTGTGTAGCCGTGATGGTCTCTTCTCGGCGGAGTCCGAGAAGTGAACACTGTTTGGGTTATGTATGAGCGTAAGTAGTTTCAGGATCACTTCTTGATCACTTCTAGCTTCTCGACCATTGTGTTGCTTCTCTTCTCGCTCTCACTTGCGTATGTTAGCCACCATATATGCTTAGTGCTTGCTGCAGCTCCACCATATTACCCCTTTCCTACCTACAAGCTTAAATAGTCTTGATCTCGCGGGTGTGAGATTGCTGAGTCCCCGTAACTCACAGATTCTACCAAAACAGATGCAGGTGCCGAGGATACCAGTGCAAGTGGCGCAATCGAGCTCAAGTGGGAGTTTGACGAGGACCTTGGTCATTACTATGTTTCGTTTCTAGATGATCAGTAGTGGAGCCTAGTTGGGACGATCGGGGATCTAGCATTTGGGGTTATCTTCTTTTCATTTGGATTTGACTGTAGTCGGTCTATGAGTGTATTTTGAATGATGTATGAATCTTATTTATGTATTGTGTGAAGTGGCGATTGTAAGCCAACTCTCTTTATCCCATTCTTGTTCATTACATGGGATTGTGTGAAGATGACCCTTCTTGCGACAAAACCACCATGCGGTTATGCCTCTAAGTCGTGCTTTGACACGTGGGAGATATAGCCGCATCGTGGGCGTTACAAGGACGTAATTCTTCTGTGCAGCAATGAGGATAATCCTCAAGTTACGGACCCAGTCTATGTAATTTCTACCATCATCTTTCAACTTAGCTTTCTCAAGGAACGCATTAAAATTCAACGAAACAACAACACGAGCCATCTATCTACAACATACATGGACAGGCAAAATACTATCAGGTACTAAGTTCATGATAAATTTAAGTTCAATTAATCATATTACTTAAGAACTCCCACTTAGATAGACATCCCTCTAATCATCTAAGCGATCACGTGATTCGAATCAACTAAACCATGTCCGATCATCACGTGAGATGGAGTAGTTTTCAATGGTGAACATCACTATGTTGATCATATCTACTATATGATTCACGCTCGACCTTTCGGTCTCAGTGTTCCAAGGCCATATCTGTATATGCTAGGCTCGTCAAGTTTAACCTGAGTATTCCGCATGTGCAAATGTTTTGCACCTGTTGTATTTGAACGTAGAGCCTATCACACCCGATCATCACATGGTGTCTCAGCACGAAGAACTTTCACAATGGTGCATACTCAGGGCGAACACTTATACCTTGAAATTTAGTGAGAGATGATCTTATAATCTACCGTCAATCAAAGCAAAATAAGATGCATAAAGGATAAACATCACATGCAATCAATATAAGTGATATGATATGGCCACCATCATCTTGTACTTGTGATCTCCATCTCCGAAGCACCGTCATGATCACCATCGTCACCGGCGCGACACCTTGATCTCCATTGTAGCATCATTGTCGTTTCGCCACCTATTGCTTCTACGACTATCGCTATCTCTTAGTGATAAAGTAAAGCGATTACAGGGCGATTACATTGCATACAATAAAGCGACAACCATATGGCTCCTGCCAGTTGCCGATAACTCGGTTACAAAACATGATCATCTCATACAATAAAATATAGCATCACGTCTTGACCATATCACATCACAACATGCCCTGCAAAAACAAGTTAGAAGTCCTCTACTTTGTTGTTGCATGTTTTACGTGGCTGCTACGGGCTGAGCAAGAACCGTTCTTACCTACGCATCAAAACCACAATGATAGTTCATCAAGTTAGTGTTGTTTTAACCTTCTCAAGGACCGGGCGTAGCCACAATCGGTTCAACTAAAGTTGGAGAAACTGACATCCGCCAGCCACCTATGTGCAAAGCACGTCGGTAGAACCAGTCTCGCGTAAGCGTACGCGTAATGTCGGTCCGGGCCGCTTCATCCAACAATACCGCCGAACCAAAGTATGACATGCTGGTAAGCAGTATGACTTATATTGCCCACAACTCACTTGTGTTCTACTCGTGCATATAACATCTACGCATAAAACCAGGCTCAGATGCCACTGTTGGGGAACGTAGTAATTTCAAAAAAATTCCTACGCACACGCAAGATCATGGTGATGCATAGCAACGAGAGGGGAGAGTGTGTCCACGTACCCTCGTAGACCGTAAGCTGAAGCGTTAGCACAACACGGTTGATGTAGTCGTACGTCTTCACGATCCGACCGATCAAGTACCAAACGCACGACACCTCCGAGTTTAGCACACGTTCAGCTCGATGACGTCCCTCGAACTCCGATCCAGCCGAGCTTCGAGGGAGAGTTCCGTCAACACGGCGGCATGGTGACGATGATGATGTTCTACCGACGCAGGGCTTTGCCTAAGCACCGCTACGATATTATCGAGGTGGAATATGGTGGAGGGGGGCACCGCACGCGGCTAATAGATCTCAAGGATCAATTGTTGTGTCTAGAGGTGCCCCCCTGCCCCCGTATATAAAGGACCAAGGAGGAGGCGGCGGCCAGCCAGGGGAGGGCGCGCCAGGGAGGAGTCCTACTCCCACCGGGAGTAGGACTCCCGCCTTTCCTTGTCCAAGTAGGAGAGGGGAAGGAAGGGGAGAGAGGAGGAAGGAAAGGGGGCGCCACCCCCCCTCCTTGTCCTATTAGGACTAGAGGGGGAGGGGGCGCGTGGCCTGCCCTGGCCGCCCCTCCTCTGCTCCACTTTGGGCCCATGAGGCCCATTAACCCCCCGGGGATTCCGGTAACCCCCCAGTACTCCGGTATACATCCGATAACCCCCGAAACCATTCTGGTGTCTGAATATAGTCGTCAATATATCAATCTTCATGTCTCGACCATTTCGAGACTCCTCGTCATGTCCGTGATCACATCCAGGACTCTGAACTATCTTCGGTACATCAAAACACATAAACTCATAATATAATCGTCATCTAACTTTAAGCGTGCGGACCCTACGGGTTCGAGAACTATGTAGACATGACCGAGACACGTCTCCGGTCAATAACCAATAGCGGAACCTGGATGCTCATATTGGCTCCTACATATTCTATGAAGATCTTTATCGGTCAAACCGCATAACAACATACGTTATTCCCTTTGTCATCGGTATGTTACTTGCCCGAGATTCGATCGTCGGTATCTCAATACCTAGTTCAATCTCGTTAACAACAAGTCTCTTTACTCGTTACGTAATGCATCATTTTGTAACTAACTCATTAGCTACATTGTTTGCAAGGCTTATAGTGATGTGCATTACTGAGAGGGCCCAGAGATACCTCTCCGACAATCGGAGTGACAAATCCTAATCTTGAAATACGCCAACTCAATATGTACCTTCGGAGACACCTATCGAGCTCCTTTATAATCACCCAGTTACTTTGTGATATTTGGTAGCACACAAAGTGTTCCTCCGGTAAACGGGAGTTGCATAATCTCATAGTTGTAGGAACATGTATAAGTCATGAAGAAAGCAATAACAACATACTAAACGATCAATTGCTAAGCTAACGAAATGGGGCAAGTCAATCAAATCATTCTCCTAATGATGTGATCCCGTTAATCAAATGACAACTCATGTCCATGGTTAGGAAACACAACCATCTTTGATCAACGAGCTAGTCAAGTAGAGGCATACTAGTGACACTATGTTTGTCTATGTATTCACACATGTATTATGTTTCCGGTTAACACAATTCTAGCATGAATAATAAACATTTATCATGATATAAGGAAATAAATAATAACTTTATTATTGCCTCTAGGGCATATTTCCTTCAGGTTTATTATATGAAGCTGTGCAGATGACCCGTTGAGCGCCGGTATATAACTGCTCTATCAATGTATAGGCAGCCTTCAGTTTTTTGCGCATGTCTGAGCCAAGATGAGTAACAGGGCTACCTGCAAAGCTCAAAGTATTATTAAACCGGTAGTTTCATGACTGGTACTTATTTAAAACTTATGAAGATGTTTTTACCGAAGATAGCAGAGGTCATAGCATTGATCTGCTGCTTCAAGCCGGTCAATTCTTCTGTTACCGGGTTAAGGGTTGCTTCAGCATCTTCCACCCGCTTTAGCAAAGTTGCTTTTTCAGTTTCCCACTTTTCCCGCTCACCCTTAAAGCCATCCTTCAATTGTTCCATGGCTGTTAAAGCACCGGTCATCTCTTCTTTAGCCTTGGAGGTTTCTACTTGCTGGGACTTGATATTTTCCTGAAGGTCGGCGATTTGAGATTCCTTTTTGGTCAGATCAACCTGAAAGAGACAGTTAATGAGTTGGTAATACATCTTTGAAGTCCCAAGCACATAACAAATTATACACTTGGCACTTGGGGGCTAACGCATATCGGATCAATTCAAAGTTATGGGGTTTTTCTCAATAAACCAGATTATATTGATGATTATCAGAAATTTTGGAAACTGCATGACAGAAGATGTACCGGTTCATTCTAAAGGTATAAACCGGTACATGGGGGCTACGCAAGCAAAATTCAATATTATTCTACTACAAGTCCCGGTTCACATCCATATTATGAACCGGCCCTTGGGGGCTACTGGAGTTGATAATTGAAGCCGGCTCTAAGGAAAAAGAACTTGTGCAAAGTAATGGATATTTACCTCATATCGCTCTTTCATCAGGCCTACTAAACCGACTTCATAGTCGCGACTTGTGTACAGGCGGTTTAAATATCCAGAATGGATGTCCTGAGCATTGAGGTGGGCACAGCTTGATAAATCTGTTTTCCACCTGCTCTTGTCCATAGCAGAAAACTCTTCCTTGGCACTATGCTTTGATAAAGCGACAGGGTTGCCAGGAGCAGTATGACCAAAACCGGTAATCACAACATCATCTGTGGTGCCATCAATAGTTTTGGTTGGGCTTGGCAATTTAGCAGTTGTTCTTGCTGGGCTTGGTGGATCAGCAGATGGGCTTGGCGGATCAACAGACTGGCTCGTCGGATTTATCTCTCCCGGTTCAACAAAAGTGTCCTGAGCCTGAGGTACCGGATCATCCAGGATAGTATCAACATTCGAATCAAAAGCCTCTGAGGTCTTCTCCGGTTCAGTGGCCGGATTATCATCGGTCGGTTTATTCAACTTGGCCTTCTTGCTAAGTCAGGCTTTGGCACTGGAAAGGACAGGACAAAAGTTAGTATAATAAACAAATACAAGGCATAAAGGGTTAAGTGTAATATGCTTACCCAGGAACAGTTTTGAGAGGAGGGAGTTGTGTGGCTGATGACTCGCCGGATGATGAATGGGAGGTTCCCTGATAATTTGAGTCATACGGATTAAGAGGATATCGGAAGTAAACCGCTTTAGGATAAAGTGTGTCAGGAGTATAAGAAACCTCTTGATGGCGTTTACGAACCAAAGAGTTCGGTAAACCGGAGGAGGTCACCACTTGGCCGCTATGCCGAGTTGTGCGGCGAGCTTCATGCTGCTGTGTCTTTAAAAGAAAGTGTGGATCCAAATAAGCAAGACGGCATGAAATTTTTACTTTCCGGACTGCTCGACGAATTTTTGGTATTGGCACAGGATTTGAGTTGAAAGAAAGAATGATTACCTCTACCTCGCCAGCACGGCTAGCCTCCGCATCATCCTGATAATGATCATTGTCAATGAGGTGTATGAAAAAAGAACCAAGAGAGTCGAGGTCTACCTCTAAGTCCAGATTATCAAGTTCTTCTTCATTTGGCAGCTCAGGGGACTCGGCGGTTCTCTTCCTCGCAGGTTTCTTTGTAACTTTGGTCTTGACACGAGGCGCTCTCACCGGTTTATCCTACGGCTTCGCTGGTTTATCCTGCGGTTTCCGCTTCCAAAATGGATCATCGCCCTGCAAAGATTAGCAAAGGTTATAATAGAATGTTTACATGAGGACAGATTAAAAAGAGTAATGCAAATTATTACAGTTGGCAGTTTGTTGGAGGTACAGAAGGGACTGAGCCCTACTTTGCTGCATACGGCCACCGGTTCATCAAGCATTTCCTTAACAGATTCGGTGACTTCATCATCAGTGAGCTGGATGTCAATATGACGCTGAGGGTCTTTCAAATCCCCTATGTACTCACACATTAAACGAGGACGCCGGCTTAAAGGCATAATGCTCCAAGAAACCCAGCATCGAACGAAGTCAATGCCTGTCAATCTGTTTCAACAAAAGCTCTGACCTTTGCAAGTTGGGGTGCATAACTAGCTCGTTCCTTTGTGGTAAGTCGTTGAGGGGCTGGATGTTTATTGGTAAGCCGGTGTGGACGATAACCCGACAAAGGATTTTCGTCGTCTAGAGCTGTGTTTCGGCAATAAAACCAAGTTTGATTCCAATCATTGGGGTGGCTATGATGCTTGGCGTGAGGGAAATTGACATCTTTCCTCTTCTGGATTGAAACGCCGCCAAGTTCAGTGTTGGGCCCGTCTGTGAACTCGGTACGGCGGTTTAAGTAAAAGAAGTCCTGGAAAAACTCAACGGTTGGTTCTTCTTGCAGATAGGCCTCGCAAAATACTTGCCAATTGCAAATATTGGACACAGAATTCGGTCCAATATCTTGAGGGCGGATCTGGAAGCTAGCAAGAACGTCACGAAAGAATTTTGATCCGGGAGGGCTAAACCCTCGGCCCAGATGATCAGCAAAAACAATCACCTCTCCATCATTGGGCTCAGGAGGGTTTTCGAGACCGGGGACTCTCCAGTGTATGACTTCTTTCTTCGCTAAAATGCTAGTGGTAACAAACCCATCTAACTGTTCTTCAGTAACTCGGGAAGGGACCCAGTTGCAAGCATAGAACTATTTAGCCATTTCAACGATAAGCTGGAAAAGAGGATCAATGCTGGTTTAAGATTCATGATTGACACGTATAAACCGACGCAAGGACGAAGGGAGAATACATTGAAACGTATGTACATGTTAAACTGGATTCTAACTTTAAAGGTAAATCGGTGGTTTAAGAGAGGGCTACTGGTACCTGGCGGGTTATCAATTTCTAAAAGTTAAACCGCTTATACTAGTGCGGAAAGTACAGATCTGAAGTGATGAGAAACAAGTTTCACAGATTGATAGGATAATTTCAGATCTGCAGCGTGTCAGCAAATCAAGATATATTCAGACCTAAGATGCAGGTGCTTAAGCAGTTCATCAGATTCAATTGAGATTTTTTATACAAAGAGATGCTGTGGTGAGGAAAAATGGATTATAGCTACGCTGCACAGGGAGAATATCAAGTTTTATCAAGTTCTCATCTGGCGGCAAAGTGCAGCAATGAACATCGACGAACACCGAAGAACACCGAAACCCTAATGGTAGTTCTGAGGTGAAGAGGAAGAAGACTTACTGAGGTTGAAGGAGTAGCGGAGAGGCGCCGCGTTTTTCTGGTGCGTTCAGGTTGATGCAGCGGCCTTTGTTAGGGAAGAGGCAAAGATCGATGGCGGCGGCTGTGCTCGAGCACTGCGGTGATGCGAGGTGGAAGAAAGACGAAGAGGCAAGAGGAGAAAAGGAAAAGGACCCTCGACCCTATTTATAAGATGAAGGGATAAGCGACATGCGCGGGAATCGAGGAACATAAACAAAAATGGATATGTGACAGAGCCGTCGCCTCGATTTTCGGAGGTTTATTAACTAAAGGGAAGTATATACGGTTTTAGTAAGCAGGTGACGTCATGGCGGTTTATTACAATCTTGGAAGATGACGTCACGACGGTTTACAAGATTCACATGAAGATGACGTCATGGCGGTTTACAAGGTTCACATGAAGATGTTTAAGAAGAAATTTTCCTAAGTATTGAAGATTGACATGAACATGTTCAAATCAATTTGGGGCCTAATGTTGGGGATATAACTACTGAGTATAAACCGCCCAGGAGGGGCCGGGTTATACTCATAAGGAGTCATCCGCATTGAAGCCCATGAAGACAAGGAATATGGCGCTTTACTATTGAGATCTAAAGGCCCAAGGCCCAAAGGCGGATTAGAGCCCGTAGACATAAACCGCCATGTAATATGTAACTTGTGTTGTAAGTTAGGAAAAGGTAGAAACCGAGCCGGACACGTGTATGAGCCGGCGTCGGGATTCTGTAAACCGCCGGGCGTCAACCTGTGTATATAAAGGGACGACCCGGCGGCGGTTCAGGGACAAGAAACAACAACTCGAGATCTAGGTAAAGCGGATTCGCTCCCTGATCATCGAGACCCCATCAATTCCACCACAACTGGATCGTAGGCTTTTACCTTCACCGCAAGGGGCCGAACCAGTATAAACTCCCCGTGTCCTTTGTCCACTTTAACCCCTTTAAGCTAATCTCGCTGTGATGGCTCCACGACTAAGTCCTCACACTAGGACATCTGACGTGATAATTCCACGACAACTAGGAACAATTGATGTGTATTCTAGGTGCCACCCATGTATATAAAGGAGGGAGGGGGAGGGAGCCAGCCCTAGGCGCGCCTAAGTAGGAGGAATCCTACTTGGGCTCCTAGTAGGATTCGCCCCCCCACTTTCCTTTTACCGGAGGGCGAAAGAGGGGAAGAGAGAGGGGGAGAAGGAAAGAGGGGGGCGCCTCCCCCTTCTCCTAATCCTATTCGGCCTCCTTCCCAGGGGGGAGGCGTAGCGCGGTTTCGTGGATAGATAGCAGTAGCGCCCTATGTAACCACGAGCTACTGTTAATTATAAGTAGCGCCTCCTTATAACCGGCGCTACTGCTAAGCTTCCATGTATAAGGTTTTCCCTAGTAGTGCACGTAGAACTCTTGAGTTGGCCTTTAACTCATTGAGACTCTCGTTGCACCCTCACCATTGTACTTGTTGATCTAAAAGAAAAGGAGTAGAGCTATTACACACGTCAAGATGGAACCAACCTAGGTGATACTTGTGCGTCGTGTTCATCTGACAACCCGAGGTTACGTCATACTACTAAGCAAATCAACATTTAACTATTATTGTTGTTAGGTACATTGCAAAATGCTCTTGATAACCGATGTCGACCATAGAGACCTAACGTACGATGTCCGATTGGATAAGCAACACCAATGAGATCTTCGTCGATGCTATCTCAAATTGGATCAACGCCAACGACTTGAGCTCCATCCATGTCTTTGACCACTCTGAGGAATTCGCCCTCGGGGGTCCTTATCAATTCAGACCAGTGAGCATCCGTCTAAATAGTACGACCCCAATTTTTCTTCCTACTACACAGGGTCTACTATGGATCACCGACTGCCTATATGAACAAGATCTTATACAGTCAAAAGTGTGGCTTGAACACGTATTATATGCTGATGCAGGCTATATTTTTAGCCAATTTTTTATATTTTGGTGTGGAGGGAGTAGAAAACAAATACAGAAGAAACCCCGTTACATTTTTTTTTCTCAACCAGGGAAAAGCCGACCTGGAAGAAAACGTACGTTGGGATATAAAAGGGAGGCCCCTTAGAATCGCGTAATCTGCATTCTACCCCCGAGAGCCCCCGAGAAACAGAAAGAGGGCTTGCGCACAAAACATCCTGTCGCTAGATCTCGACCGCAGGAGCAGGATCGATGGAGAGGGCGTCTTCCTCCTCGACCGCGGCCCCTTGGCCGAGCGATTCGGGGTGGACGACGACGGGACGCTGCCCCCTCTGCGGCTGGGAGGAGAGCGGGGTCACCGTCGCCCTCATCTTCGAGCACGCGTCGCGCTGCCGGGAGAGGCGATTCGAGATGCTGCAGCGCCAGGCGGAGGAGCGGATTGCCGGTGAGCAAGCAAAGAAAGGTCGCCGCCATGCGCATATCAAGCTTCGGAAGAACTAGTGGTGAGTCCCCCCACCCCCCCAATCCACCGCTTTCTTCCTCTTTCTTTCTTTCTTTCTTTCTTTCTTTCTTTCTTTCTTTCTTTGGGGGTCTCAACTAGGGTTCCTGCTCGAGCGAAATCCCCACTTCTTGTAGCTTCGATCCCGCAATTCTCTCTCCTAACATTTTCTTTCCATGATTCTTATGCAGTGCTGGCGCGTCAACGAGGAGGATCGACCCAACACCGGAGTGGAAGAGTTCCAGAGGACCGACTGCATGAGTAGTTTAGGTTTTATATTAGCCCTGTCCCGTAGGACTTTGCTGAACTCACGTAGAGTTTTAGCAAAATTGGCTTAGGAAGCCATATACTAGAACAAAAAATGCAGATTTTACTGCACATATGCCACTATACTGTAATCATTGATGCCCATAAAAGATGGCATTTTCTGTTAGATGTTCCTTTAGTTTCCTTTTCTTCCATCCGGTGCTTATTTCTGCAATAGGGGAACCTCTCTGCGTTCTTTTTGCGAATGGAATTGAGCTAGTAAATGTTGGGTCTTTTCAGACTTCATCTTTGTTTCTTTTTTGGATTTATTGTGAGTGATTGACTCAAGGGTTTGACAGAGGTATTTTCCACTGTCTGAGGATCTCTGCCACCGCAATGGCAGCGGCAGGGATGACATGCAGTACAGGAGGGAGAACCTGCAGTACAGGCCTAAGAGTAAGCCATCCTCTGTGTCTGCTTCTGATGTTGATCAGAAGTCTGAAGGGAAGGTGGAGCCTGCTGCTGAGGAAAAGCAGGTGGAAGCCCCTGCTCAGAATGTTGTTGAAGCCGTCCCTGCCTCTGAATCTGACAAGTCTACAGGGTATCTTCCACCGAGCCTTGACCTTTTATTTTCTGTTGGTTATTGTACAAGTTTTCCTTGCTTTGTTGTGAAATGTAACCATTATCCTTCAAGTTAACCTCATTGATGTTTGAAACTGATGCAAGGTTGTGCAAAAAGATGATTCTAAGAAGAGGGAGAGGGTGCCGAAAAGAAGCCAGAGGGAGAAGGTGCCGATAATGAGGGAGCCTAGAAGAAGGATAAGACCAATAAGACCAAGTGTCTCAGTGGCTCTATCAAGAGGGAGCTGAAGAAGCAAAAGCCTAAGAAGGAAAACTCTGATGGGGATGCTCCTAATGAGACTACTCAGGAAGAGCAGGAGGCTCCCATTGAACAAGAGAAAATTGTACTTTTCTACACTTGCGGATACTTGCCTCACGTACAGACCCTTTGCTCTGTTTTTCAAGCTTTTTAGTGATGTGCTAATTTGGAGCAGGTGATTTCCCTTGAAGAATATGAGAAGATGCAAGAAAGGAAGAAGTCCCAGGAGGCCTCTAAACCTGAGGAGAGGAGGGCTGCTGCTGTAGATTTTGAGGGTCTCCAGCTCTTAGAGAAGAAGAAGATTGAGGATGATGCTAAATTGAAGGCGGAAAATGTTCGCAAGGCAAAGGAGGCTGCTGCAAAGGAAGCCAAGCCTCGCAAGGTAGTGAAATTAACTTATCTTTTCTTTTTACAACTTTTTAGTCTTCCAACAATATGCATTTTGAATTTTGATGCTGAGATATGAAAGGGGCATGTTTTACCTTACTGAACCATCTTCTGAAATCTAGGCATGTCCTTAGAATGTACGATCACTACTTCAGTGCTGTTTAATTTGTATTGCGCTTGTTAGTGACAGTGTGATCCTTACTGCTGCTTTTTGCTGCAGGCTATCAGCATCCAGGAGTACCTGAAGCCAGAGGATGGTTCAGAGTACGTGCCTCCTACCCCACCGAGGCGCCCTCAAAATGGCGGCTACAGGGGAGGCCGTGGCAACGGTGCTTACAATGGCTGCAGCAGCCATGACAGCAGCTCTGAGTGCCGGGTCTACAAAGCTGGCCGTGGCCATAACTCCTTCGTGTTCCACAACGCCGAGGCCAAGGCCAACGCTAACGACAGTGGCGCCCCAAGGAGGGTTGAGGGTTACAATGGCGAGCACCGGCAAGGCGGCTACCACTTACCAGCAAGGTGGGTACAATAGCGGCAGGGGCAGCGGCAGGTACCAGGAGCGCCAGGATGGGTACAATGGCGAGCGCTGGGATCAGCAGGGTGGGTACTACCAGGAGCGCGGGGATGCCTGCAATGGCGACCGCCGGGAGCAAGGCAGGTACAATGGTGGTGGCCGGGGCAATGGTGGTTACCAGGAGCGCAGGGATGCCTACAATGGCAACCGCCAGGAGCAAGGCCGGTACAATGGTGGCCGGGGCAACGGTTACCAGCAGCACCAGGATGGCTACAATGGTTACCGGGGTGGGTACTACAACAGTGGGCGGGGCAATGGCGGATACCACCAGGGCGGCAACTACCGGCAGAGGCAAGCTCCCAAGCCAAAGGAGGAGGATAAAGTGGTGATCACAGAGGCCGACTTCCCAGCTCTAGGTGGCGCATCTCAGGCGCAGTCCCAGGCCTAGATAGGTATTTTTTTCTTTCTTATTATTAAGAGGGAGAGGAGAGTTTAGAGGAAAGAAGAGGAGACAGTTTTGTAACAGAGCTACTACGTGGTATCATGTGTTGCCCTAGGTTTATTATAAGCTTTGGTGTTAGTTTACTTGTCAATTGTTTTGTTTCTGATGAAGTGTGGGCTGTGATATGGTTTTGTTGTCGTTGAAATTGCAATAGGAAGCAGAAGATTTTTGGCAAAATCAAGCACTTTATCATCATGCCCTCTGAAGGAAAAAATGTTTTCAGGATCAGGTTCTGCATGACAGGTACACTTAAGCTAGAACTAGAAGTTACTCTTTATGCATGTGTGATTTGATAATTATTCATGGCACACCAAAGGATGTTCTTTAGTCTAAACCCTGCAATTTTTTGTTCTCGACATTTTGTGGCACTACTGCAGTACTATTATCCTTTCCATCGCATCCACTATGTTCAGTTACAAATACTTAGCAAGTGCTAACATGTGAAAACTTTGAGCCAAAGAACAATGTCGTAAAGACATTTAGTCCCTATAGGCTAAATTTTATCATTGCATTCTCTAATTCACATAACACAGTAGGTAAGCTGCACTACATGAATTAAGACAGCAGAAAAGATGTTCACAAACCATCCATGACATTCTCTAATTCTGTAATGTTCTTCTGTACGCAAGTTCTCAGTACATTGTTACTAGTTTGTAACGCTCACATATATTATATCTCCCTGATGCCATTTCACGGCCGTGCATAAACTTGGCTGTTATAAACATTGACATCTTCTACATAATCAGTTGCTCATGCACTTCTGTAGGCTGTTTAAATTGCTCTATTTTTTTGCTGGGTGTACGACAAGTACACTTCCAGACTTAAGCTGGAAGTTATTTCTGATTTACATGCTAGTAGTTTGACAATTGTCCATGGCATGCCAAAGATGCTCATTAGTCTGAACTCTGCTGTTTTTGCTATCACTGTTTTGTGGAACACAGGCAACCTGATCCAATTCTCACTTGTAAAGCTAATTTTGATGGATACGCACTCCAGAGATACTAAGAACAATATGGTAGGAGCTAGGGTTCTACCGGGTCTTGGCCGGAGATTGTAGGGGAAGGAGGGAGGTGGACGAGCTCGTGACCGCGGCGGCCGGCGTGTGGGCGCCGTCTCGCACGGAGGGGAAGGCGGCGGTGATGGGAGAAGCAGCGGCTAGGTTAGGGTTCCGGCTCCTCTGGGAGCCGGGCAATAGATTATGTCTTATTGCTTAATTCCAAACGGGAGTCTTACAACTGTTTATATAACCTCGCTGCTAAAAAATAAAATAAATTGGGCTAAGCCCCTAACTAGACGCGCGCATTGGGCCTCCTCCGGCTATAAGTGACGCCGGTCATAACATCTCTCCCCGCCTGCGCAAACAGCTCGTCCTCGAGCTGGAAGTCTGGATAGTGATGGCGGAACTCGTCACGTTGCTCCCAAGTTGCGTCCTCCTCCGGCAGGCCTTCCCACTTGATCAATAAGTACCACACCCCGCGACGCAGCTGGACCTGCAACACCTTCGCCGGTCCGGAAAGGAAACGGCCGTTGGAAGTCGGAGGAAGTGCCGGCGTGGCCGCCGGCGGATCCCCACGGAAGGGCTTCAACAGCCCCACATGAAAGACGTCGTGGATGCGAGCACCGGCCGGAAGCTGAAGGCGGTAGGCCACCTTGCCGACGCGCTCCAGCACGGCAAATGGCCCAGCGTAGCGAGGACCCAGCTTACGCTTCGCGCGCGGGTCAAGGGACTGCGTAGAGTGGTGAAGAAGACGCAGCCACACCCAGTCGCCCATCGCGAACCCCGCCTCGCGGTGGTGGCCGTCGTAGTAGTGCTTGGCCAACTGCTGGGCCTGAACGAGGTGTTGCTGCACCTCCGCAAGCATCTCGTCCCGGCTGTGAAGAAGGTCGCCTGCCGCCTCCGTCCTAGCCGTCTCTGGGTCAACCGACAGGATGGGCGGGGGCGGTTGGCCATAGACCACCTTGAATGGCGTAGCGCGCAGGGCGGAGTGATAAGACGTGTTGTAGCAGCACTCCGCCCATGCTAGCCAGTCCACCCAAGCACGAGGACGACCACCTGTCACACAACGCAAATACATGGCAATCACCTTGTTGACCACCTCGGATTGGCCGTCCATCTGAGGATGGAAGGCCGTGCTGAGGCAGAGCTTCACGCCCGCCATCCGGAAGAGATCGCGCCAGAGCCCCGTGAACACTGGGTCCCGGTCACTGACGATCGAAGAGGGAAACCCATGTAGGCGGACGATGCCGTCGAAGAAAGCACGGGCCACGGAGGTGGCAGTGTAGGGATGGCCGAGCGCGATGAAGTGTGTGTACTTGGAGAAGCGGTCGACCACCGTGAGGATGACGGACTTGCCGCCCACCTTGGGGAGGCCCTCGATGAAGTCCATAGAGATATCGGCCCAGACCTGAGAGGGCACCTCCAAGGGCTGTAGCAGCCCAGCCGGCCGCTGTGTCTCCGTCTTGTTATGCTGGCACGTAAGACAAGACCTTACCCAGTCTCGGACCAGGGCCCGATCACCGGGAAGGTAGAAATCGGCGTGGAGATGGTGGAGGGTCTTCTGCACGCCCTCGTGGCCGGCCGAGTGTGCCAGCGGTAGAACCGGGTGACGAAGGTTGCCGTGATCCAGCACGAAGAGGCGGCCCCATGCAGGAGTAAGCCATCCGCCAAACGCCACGGCTCCTCCAAGTCGTTGTCATCGAGACGCCGCGGAAGGAGCTAAGTGTCCGGCGCCTCTACGCTGGCCCTGTGGATGTCGTCTATGAGGGCAAAGGAGGGCCCCGAGCGGATGCAGAGGGCCACCCCGTTGGTGGTGCCGGCGTCCGTGTCATGGTCGGCGTCGGGGCGGGACAGGGCGTCGGCTATGGTGTTAAGATGGCCCGAACGATACTCGACGGTGAAGTCAAAGCCAAAGAGCTTACTTATCCACTGGTGCTGCGGCACAGTCGAGAGCCACTGGTCCAGTAAGAACTTGAGGCTGTAGTGATCCGTACGAATACGGAACGACCGCCCCCAAAGGTATGGCCGCCATTGGCGCATGGCCTGCACCAAGCCAATGAGCTCCCGCTCATAGGCCGCGAGCTTATGATGGCGCGCGGCGAAGGGCCTGCTGAAGAACGCAAGCGGCCCGTCGCCCTGATGGAGGACGACGCTGAACCCCACACTGGAGGCATCGCAGTCCACCATGAACGGACGGTCGAAGTTGGGCATCTAGAGGACGGGACCCGTCGTGAGGGCCCTCTTGAGGGCCTCGAACGCCTCAGTGGCCTCCGCATCCTAGGCGAAGGCGTCGCGTCGCAACAGGCGTGTGAGCGGAGACGCGATGAGCCGAACTCCCGGATAAATTTCCGGTAGTACCCGGCGAGGCCCAAGAAGCCGCGGAGAGCCCGCGGTGAGTGCGGCGTCGGCCAGTCCGCCACGGCCGCCACCTTGTCGGCGTCCATAGCGTCACCCTCGGCCGAGATGACGTGGCCGAGGTAGGCGACTGAATGCGTGCCGAATGAGCACTTCGAGCGCTTAAGATGAAGATGGTGCGCTCGAAGCTCGTTGAAGACGATGGCAACGTGCTGAAGGTGCTCCGCCCACGAGGCGCTGTAGATAAGAATGTCATCAAAGAAAACAAGCACAAACCGACGCAAGTAGGGGCGGAGGATGTCGTTCATGAAGGCCAGGAAGGACGCCGGGGCATTGGAGAGGCCAAAAAGCATCACCAAGAACTCGAAGTGGCCGTGATGAGTCCGAAACGCCGTTTTTGCGACATCGTCTGGGTGCATCCGCACCTGGTGGTAGCCCGAATGGAGGTCGAGCTTGGTGAAGAAGCGCGCCCCATGTAGCTCGTCCAGGAGCTCGTCGACGACCGGAATAGGAAATTTGTCCTTGAGCTTTTGGGCATTAAGGGCACGGTAGCCGATGCAGAAGCGCCATGTGTCGTCCGACTTACGGACGAGGAGGACCGGCGCCGAAAACGGCGAAGTAGAGATTCGGATGATGCCCAAGGCGAGCATGAGCGTGCACTGCCGCTCCAGCTCGTCCTTCTGCAGCTGGGGGTAGCGATAGGGGCGCACCGCCACCGGCGCCGTGCCTGGCAGGAGATGAATGCGGTGATCATACACCCGGGCTGGCGGAAGACCCTGAGGCTCGTCGAAGAGGTCGCGGTGCTGCTGTAGAAGGTGATCCAACAAAGGGTGCTCGGGCCCTGCAGCAGTCGCGGCCAGCTGCATCTGCGGCGCTGCCGGTGAGGCGCCACCCACTGGACGCGGTACCCCTGGCGCCAGAAGGTCATCGTCAGGGCGTCGAAGTCCCATTGGATGGGACCGAGGGTCCGCAAGAAGTCGACACCGAGGATGAAGTCGAAGCAGCCCAAGTCGATCCCGGCGCATGTGATGGTGAAGTGCTCGTCGCCGATGGTGATGGGCACGTTTCGCGCCAACCCGTGGCAGCAGAGTCGGTCGCCGTTAGCCACGGTTACCCGGAGTTGCTCCCCTCCCGTCGGCTGTAGCGCTAAGCGGCGCATGATCGCCTCAGGCAGGAAGTTATGCGTGGAGCCTGTATCCAGGAGGGCCACCAGGCGCTCGCCGTAGATCATCACCGGCAAGAGCATAGTCCGCTTGTCTCGGATGCCCGCGAGTGCATGGAGGGAGACCACCAGAGCCGTTGCCGGAGCGGCCGTCGGTGCGACCTCCGTAGCAACTGGGGCGGCCAAGTCACCGAGCCCCTCGGCGGCCGTGTCCTCCTCGACGTAGTCAGCTGCCTCCAAGTAGAAGAGTTGCGGGCATACATGGCCCGACACGTAGGGTTCATCGCAGTTATAGCAAAGCCCCTGGCAGCGGCGCTCGAGCTGCTCGGCCGGGGTAAGCCAGCGGAAGGGCCGCGTCGCGACCGGAATGGTAGTCGTTGGAGCGGCCGGAGGTGGGCGGCCCGACACAGGTGGTGTCGGGGGCGGCCTAGCTGGCTGGCGGCCCCCACCGAGACGGTGCCGCCTGCTGCAAGGCCTGCGTGCGACGCTCGAAGGCGCGGGCGTAGTACATGGCCGTCTGGAGGTCCTGGGGTCCCCGAAGCTCCACGTCCACATGGATATGATCCGGTAGACCGCCGACGAAGAGCACGGCCGCTGACGAGCCATCACGCCGGGCGCGTGGCACGCCAGGGCCTGGAAACGGTCGGCGAAGTCCTGCATCGTGAAGGTGAAGGGGAGGCGGCATAGCTCCGCCAGCCGGCTCCCGCGCATTGGCGGCCCGAAGCGAAGGAGGCAGAGCTCGCGAAATCGCTCCCATGGGGGCATGCCGCCCTCGTCCTGCTCGAGGGCGTAATACCATGTCTGTGCGGCGCCCCGAAGGTGATATGAGGCAAGCCAGGTGCGGTGCAACGCGAGTGTACGTTGCCCCCAGAAAAACTGCTCACATTGATTCAGCCAGTTGAGGGGATCCTCGGTGCCGTCGTAAGTGGCGAAGTCGAGCTTGGCGAAACGCGGCGGTGTATGAGTATGACCGCTGTGGGAGTACGGCGCGTCAGTGCGGAGTAGCGAGGGGGGCGGCGCCGGTTCGGTGGACACAGGCCCCCCCCCATGGAACGACTGCTCGTCGAGGCCAGCGTAGGGGCCGGCGGCGCTGGAGGACCCGCCGTACTGTAGGGTGGGTTCTGAGGTCATCGTGTAGACCGGCTGCGGCGACGACCCGGACAACCAGGCCGGTAGGAGTGATGGCGAGGGCGGAAACCTGACTTGGTGGATCGGGACTCCCGCCGGCGCGGTCGTAGCCGGCCCGGAGCTGGTCGGCGGTGGCGTCTGGAGCTGCTGCTGCTGCTGCAGCGGGGCGACGGGCGCAGTGGGGCCTGCCAGGGGCTGCGCCGGCCACGGCAACCAGGGCGGGGTGGTGGTGGGGGCCGGCGGCAGCTGTTGCTGGGGCTGTAGCGGCCCGACGATCGCGGCGGAGGCCGCCGGGTGGAGCGGCTGCCATGGCAGGAGCAGCGGCCCGGTGGCGGCGGTTGGTGGCGCTGCAGCAGCCCGTAGGGGCCGGCCAGGTAGAGGCGGATCCCCTGGACCGCGGTGGCGAGATCGCGGAGTGCGCCGGTGACTTCCTCCGGGGTGAAGACAGCGGCAACCGGGGCGGCGGAGGTAACCGGCACCAGCGGTGGAGGGGCGCTGTTCGGGGCGACTAGCAGGGCGGTGGTGGAGGTCGGCAGCGGCGAAGACATGATCGCAACCGAGCTACCTGATACCAAATTGGTAGGAGCTAGGGCTCTACCGGGTCTTGGCGGGAGATTGTAGGGGAAGGAGGGAGGTGGACGAGCTCGTGACCGCGGCGGCCGGCGTGTGGGCGCCGTCTCGCACGGAGGGGAAGGCGGCGGCGATGGGACAGGCGGCAGCTAGGTTAGGGTTCCGGCTCCTCTGGGAACCGGGCAATAGATTATGTCTTATTGCTTAATTCCAAACGGGAGTCTTACAACTGTTTATGTAACCTCACTGCTAAAAATAAAATAACTTGGGCCCATTGGGCCTCCTCCGGCTATAAGTGACGCCGGTCATAACACAATAACAAAAAAAAAATCAAGCAAATTTATTTCTATAGATAAGTTCCAAAAACGATGAACTACATGATGCTAACTGTAGGTCCTCTATTGTTTCATACTTGTGAGGCATAGATTTCCATAGTCAGTTTCTGTTTCTTGTGTGCTTACATATCCTTTTCTGTAGGCAACCGAGAGGGCATGGCAGGAACTATGCAAGATGCATTGTTCTTTTCTTGTAATCCACTGTTTCTCATTACAGATACTTAGCCAAGTGCTAACACACTTGAAAACTCCCAGCCAACACACAAGGGTCTTAAGCCCTTCAATATCCTTGACATTCACTCTATATATTTATCATTGCAGTATCTCAACTCAGAAGATAGGCTGCACCACATGATTTTCACAAACCATCCATGACATGACATTAGGACTCTTGATTTATCATGTTCATCTGTTTAATGTTCTTGTGTAGGCAAATGGTCAGTATATTGTTACTACTTTATAACACTCGCATATCTATTTATCTGGATCTTGTATGCATATGACTTTCTTTCTCTAGATTGGTTCTTGCGTCTAAATTAGTTTTGTTGGTTCCACCAAAGCCTCTGCTTGTTGGTAATCATCTTTGCTTCAGTTCTCAATTCTCTTTTCTATCATGTTCTCCATGATTCTTACTGCCGTGCTGTCGCATCGGCAATTGAGGCGGATCTGGCACCCTAGACCGGGAAAGAGTTCACAAGAACGGGAATCTATTCATTATGCAGTTTAATTAGGTTTTATCGGATTTTGCTGTTACACTGCCACTGCTGTAGAGGTTTAGCCAAATTGGCTTAGGACGTCAAAGTACAAAGAATGCAGGTTTTACTGCACGCGTGTCAGTACTGTAACCATTGATGCCCCAAAAAGGTACTCCCTCTGCCCATAATATAAGAGCGTTTTTGGCACAAGTGTAGTGTCAAAAATACTATTATATTATGGGACGGAGGGAGTAGCATTTTCTGTTAGTTCTTCCTTTAGTTGATCCATACTGTTGTTTTCTTTTGTCAATTGTTTATTTCAACAATAGGGGAACCGGCAGCGATGCCCCTCTGCGTTCTGTTTGCAAACAGAATTGAGGTAACAAAAAAAAAATTCAGGCTTAGCGGTTCCATTATTTTATCTTTCTTCCATTCTTTTGTTTCTTGGGTTTGTATAAATGATTGAATAAGTATTCTATTCTTTGTGAACAACCAAATCCTCAAGGGTTTGACAGCAGTAGGCCTGGCGGTGGGGCTAAGTATTTTCCATTCTTTGCGTCTCCCCTGCTTGGTTCCTATATGTTTGACAGCTTATCTTCTAGGTTATCCGAATTGAGAAAATGCAGTGATAAATACAGAGTAAATTTCCGGTATGTTGAAAAGTTTACAACACTATGGAGGACCTGGTAGTTAGCATCCTTCATGGTGATTTCGGAACTTATCTGCAGTACTGGATTTGGCTGTACATTTTTTACAAGAATTTATTGCCCTGCTGCTGTGCATAAACTTGGCTCTAACAAGCATTAATGTTTTTTCCTCATCAATTGCTCTTGCACTTCCGTAGGATCTTGAAATTGCTCTTTCTTCGCGGATGTAGGACAGGTATACTTCGAGAAGCTATGATTTATGCACGAGTGGTTTGATAATTATCCTTGACATACCAAAAGATGTTCTTTAGTCTATACCCTGCATTTTTTTATATCACCATTTTGTTGAACTACAACAAGTCTGTATTATTCTTTCCATGGCATCCATTATGTTTATTACAAATACTTAGCTAAGTGCTAAAATACGCGAAAACTCTGGGCCGAAGCACCCAAGGTCGTAAACTATTCAATATCCCTATATTTGATCATTTTGCATTATCTATTCAGGTAACACAGAAGATAGGCTGTGCTATATGAATGAAGACAACAGAGAAGATGTTCACAAACGATTTCTCCATACGAGAAATCCTTCACTCGCAGGGAATTCAAATAGATGTGTGGAAGATCATCAAAGAAAGGAAAAAGACTGAATTCGATCCATCTCCTCCCTTTTCTTTAAACCAAGAGCTACTCCTCCCTTTTCTTTTTTTATGTAATTTCAATACGATTTCGTTTGTGTTCATGTTTTCAATTTAGAACCCCACGGAAGTGAATAGAAAAAAGCAAAATACCCCTGTGATACGCCTTCCTTTACCTATTTCTAGATTGATTGATGTTCAATGGAGGGAAACTTGCCATTCCTTTCCTTTGAAATTGTACATTTTTTTGATTATGAACTAATTGTATCCTTTTTGTTCCCATCGAGCTTTCTTGCCTAGTGACTAAGGATTTTCACACTTGTTGTGTCTATAAAAGATTTTCTCATAAAACACTAACAGAAGTGTTAGAGGGATTCACTTTCGATAAGAATCCAAAAGCAAGTTCCCTATACTACCTTCTTTCCCTCCTCTGTTTATGTCTTTAAGAGGCAGTGCATCCGGCAGGAATCGAACCTACTTTTGACCCATTTTGCCTTTCTAGGTTGGTGGGCGCTTTCACCATTTAAGAAGGTGGACAAGAGCATACTTGTGTGTGATGCTTGCGCGTTTGGGAAGCATACAAGGTCTACATATCCTAGCATTGGCCTTCGAAGTGATGAACCCTTCTTATTGATACATTCTGATGTTTGGGGTCCATGTTCTGTCACTTCTGTGAGCGGGTTCAAGTGGTTTGTTACATTTATGGACTGTTGCACTCGTATGACTTGCTTGATTTATTTGATGAAGCACAAGAGTGAGGTTGTGAGATGGTTTCAGGACTTCCATAAGCTGGTGGCTACTTAGTTTGAAGCGAAGATTCGGATTCTCCGGTCAGGTAATGGGACTGAATATGTGAATAGAGAGGTTGATGCTTATATATCAGAACATGGGAGTATTCATCAGACTACTTGTGTTGGAACTGGATGGAACCCCATCACAGAATGGAGTGGCGGAAAGGGAAAGGAAGAACCGACATCTGCAGGAGGTGGCACGGTCACTTATGTTTTAGATAAATGTGCCAAAGAATTTATCGAGTGAGGCAGTGATGACAGCAACGTAGCTCAGAAACCGTATGCCGTCTAGGATACTTGGTATGGAGTCTCCAGCCGAACTTCTCTTGGGCCAAAGGGAGTTCAAGGTGCCTCCTAAACAAAAGTGAAAGGTTGTGTGTGTGTGCTTTGTGCGAGATCATCGACCTTCTGTTGGCAAGTTGGATCCGCGGGCAGTGAGGTGTATATTTCTTGATTATGCATCTAGCCAAAAGGGTTATCAATGTTGGGATCTTATTGGGAGGAAATTATACGCAAGTATGGATGTAACCTTTCGGGAACATGAGCCATACTACACAACACAGGTAGAGGTGATCTTAGTCACTTCTTGGAGGAATTCTCTGCTAGCACCGAGGGTGATAGTCGAGAGGGGGAGAATGAAGGGAATGCTGATGCTAATGGGGAGATTGCTCAGCAGAGGCTTATAGAAGAAGAAAAGAACCAGTCGTGATAGGGACTATTCCTTGCCCTACCTAGTGTGGCTTGGAGATGTAAGCCTGTTTTCTTCTCTAAGTTGCCTGCACCCCGAAAGAATGGAAGAGGATTTTTCGTATCACTGATTTCGCAATATTGTTCAATCTAAGCACGGGAGCAGAAAAGAAAGGGAAAGAGAAGATCAATTCCGAGGTTATGGATGCTCAGGAACATGCTTCTCTCTCAGTGGGTCAATATTAAAACAACTTTCTGGGAGAAATCCTTGCAGCTGCTTATTCAGCCCAGGCATCACCATTCAACAAGTGTCGTCCCTACATAGTATTGTTGGTCATGAGCATCAGGCAGTGTCAATATCTTTGGAAGGATTTTGGTGGGGCAGCTTGATGAAGGTTCCTGCGTGCCATTGATGGGAGATCTGATATCTGACGGCTGAACCTCCCATGACACATGACGTTGGGAATCTTGATTTACTATGTTCATCTACATAATGTTCTTCTGCAGTGGCGGCCCCAGGATTGTCTGACGCCCCAGGCGAGAAACTAAGGGCCAAAAACTACCCAGCAAAAACTCCAGTTTCAAGTCATACAAAAGTCAATCTATGTTGCATAACTAATAAGAAACCAAACATAATATTCAATGCAAGACAAATCAAAAGACAATATGTAGCATAGATAGATGATACAAAAGATTGATACCAAATCAAATGATTGGTTGATCTGAGCCTCCCATGACTGCAGAAGAAGCTAAACCTTCAATCATTAATTTTGAAATGCAAATCAGTGCATAATATAGCAGGTAAAACTAGTTAATGATAGATGAAAAATGTGAAAACCTACGTCGAGGACGAGGCAAAACGCCTTTACATGTGCGATAACCTCCAATCTCCTCAATAATTACATCGGTGGTCTCTTTTGCACAAGCCTTGCATAAATCCAATTGTATCTTATGTGAAGTCAGCTTATATATGGTTATCTCCTGGATCCCCAAATAATTTTACCACCTTTGGGTCTTTCTTTATGAACAAGTCCAACAACTCTTTAAAGTTACCCTTATTATTGAGCTAGTAGACTCATCATGACCACAAAAATCAAGAGCTTGTAGTATAAAAAATTTGACAATACCCAATGTAATCAAGAGACAAGCTTTGTATCCTTCTTCTTGCTTCTGAGAACCCCTATCAAACACATGTGGCAGATTTTGAAAGCTTCTACCATTTATCCATTCATATTGTGGCACCCCGGCTTAGAGCGACCGGTTTACCCTGCATTGCCAGCCCAGAGACCTTGTCTTCTGGCAACACACAACAACATGACACAGAATACAACCGCTTTATTCATGCTAGCGGAACATAGTTCATATTACAACAGTTAGCGAGGCCAAGCGGCACACGTGGTGCGGCTGAACAATATGTACATTATTTAGTGAACATAAAGGGGCCTCGATCTTGACAACTACTCGGCAGCGGAACAACATCGTAGTGGGACTCCATAGCACAAGGACACCGACGTGGACACGGTCTAGACTCGGACATCACTCCTTTCCAACGAGACTTTCCTGAAATCTGGCATGACACGCCAGGCCAGTACATTGAATGTACTTGCAAGCTCACAATAAGCATAAACAAGATGAAAGACAATATTATGATATTTATCCAGTTTTAATCAACAATGCAGCTATATAATCAACATGATGTGACTACGCTCAACAGGTACTCATTCTCCCAACTTGCTTACCAAATGTGACCAACAAACATAATATTACCAACACATACTCGTGATCCTTACGGCGATCACAACCCGACCATCTCATGGCCCGTGATCCTTACGACGATCACAACCCGACCAACTCGTGGCCCGTGATCCTTACGGCGATCACAACCCGACCAACTCGTGGCCAACTCAACACGATGACCTCACTGTCATCCTTAGTGCAATTTAGTGTGCATATTTATTAAGTTTTGACCCATGGTGTACCTTACTTTCGAGCGTGTCCGTATCCATGGACTCGGCTATCGATAGATTAAATACACTCTGCAGAGGTTAGTACACTATACCCAAACTACGGAACCCATGGCCTCACTCTCCCATCCGAGTGGACTAGCATTCCGACGAAACCATTTCACTGTCATGACACTCTCCCGGCCCCTTCGACTCAGACCCCACTAGGCTAGTCCTGGGTGGCCCCGTGTCTACCTCCAAACACCTCGACCACCGTCGTGGCCATGATCCACACTGGGATCCGGTACCAAACTTAACTTAACAACGGGCTCACAAGGTTATGCTTGCCTACCGGGTCAGGGTACAACACGCCCATAACCTTCTCTAATTTGAGGTACCGACCAGAGGCATGACAATGAAACGCATTAAGGCCGTCCCATACTGGCAAATGTGGTTGCACTGGGAAATACTCGTTTCAGCGGCACCACGACCCGGTCAACAACATGTTCAAGTTGAATATTAATCCAGTTCAACTTTTAATGTGAAAAGAAAACAACCGGTGTCATACTGCCGTACCATCATCACTTAACATATGCATCACATAACCGTGCAAAACTGCACCAATTACGCTCCCACGGAGCCAACATAAAATCATGCTACTATACTGGTAAAAACCTTTCTTTACTTATACCAGAACCATTTCTAGCAATTATCATCATTATACCTCATGCAAAAATAATATCCAAATTTCTCATCAATTCTATGACCATATTATTTATTTAACTCTAACAACTAAGTTCTCATCATCTTACCAACAATATTTACTTCAAACATACTAAACTTCAAGCATTTTAACATAACAAGCATATAACAGAATATATTTATTATATAACTAATTAAAATGCATCAATATTCATAAGTTCAAGTATGAAAATCAATAATATTGAAGTGGCACCATGAAAATGTTACTGTGGCTTGCCTTAGTACTGATGAGGGTCACAAGGCTCCTGGTGATCCTCAAGACAAGCTGGTTCCTCTGAAATCATTCAAAAACCACAAAAGAAAATATCAAGAAACCTTCTGAAAATTGTCAGAAAATCTAGACAGCAAGGAAAAATCCCATCTTTTGGGACCTGTTAGATTTTTAGACAAAGAACACAATGCAAAAAGAATCACTGCATTTGGACTTGTAGAATAAAAGTTATGTCTGTTTGAATGCTCCTGGAATTTAAATAAATTTAAAAAAAGGAAAAAACAGAGAGGGGGTGACATCGATGGCGTATTTTCCCGGGGCGCCACCACTCATACCTCTTCGCGCGTGTTATGAGTGGCTGACTAGCCGACCCTGCTAGTCAGGCCACAGGGAGGGGGAAAGAAGACAGAGATGGGCGGCAGTTCGCCGGAGCGTTCACCGGCGTTGAGGCCTCTTGGGGGAAGATGAGAGGGAGGGATCGACGGAGAAGGTTCTTGCGCACCTGCCCGTATCCGTGGCGTGGCAAATGGTGACCGGACGGCGTCGGTTTCTTCCTCGCAAGCGGAGGCAGAACACGGAGGTCGCCAGAGATGAAGAAGACAACGGCTAGGGGCGGCTCCAGGGGCTCGGGCTTGGCTCGTTGGCTTCACAAAGGAGAGGCGGAGGCCCTGGCGGGGTCGCCTCAGCTTGGGAGTGGCCGGAGCTGCGGGGTCGATCCAGGAGGATCACCGGCGAGCTCGGCTCAGGGACGGCAGCCCGCGGCCTGCCCGGCCGGGCTGCGGCTTCTAGTGGCTATGGGAGGGAGATGTGGTGAGGTGCGGTGCTCCAGGAGGCTATGGAGGGGGCTATTTATAGGCGGGGCGGCGAGGAGGGCTCGGGCTCCGCCGGAGGACAGCTGTCGCCGGCGCCCGACGACGAATGGTGCCAGAGAGAGAGGAAGAAGGCGACAGGGTTCACGCGGGAGCTGTGCACGGACGCGGACGAGCACAAGAGCAAGGAGGAAGGGGACGAACACAGTGCGCGGGCACTGTGCCGTTGGCCGGACCATGCCCGTGCTCACTGCGGCGAGCTCCGGCATCAACGAGCGGCAGGGAGGAGTTAAGGGGGTGGAGACGAGGATGGTGGCGCGGGGGGACACGCCCAGGCTGGCCGAGCAGCGGGCACGGCGCCACAGAGGCGCCGGCGACGCGCAGAGCGTGCGTTTGGCATGCCACCACCCTCAGACGAACGCGGTCACCGCGTGGACCGTGACATCAAGCCACATATGCACTAACCATGACGTCTGGCGTGTAGTCCTTAGTAACTTTAGGTGTTACCACGGCTCGGTTGGTTTCCAGGTGCAGTAGAAGTGAAATGGTGAAGATGCTTAGTTACTGGACAGAAACTTTGAACAGTTACTGTGGTCAAACCACAATGATTCAAGGGCTGATCTTTGGGGTTTTACTGACTCTTACTAAGGTGAATAAGCACAGGGAAAAACCAGCTGCATTGGAGCTAGTAAAAAGGTAGTTGCTGTAGAAACTACCATTTCAGCGCAGAAGTGAAAATATTTTCTGTAGCAAAAATACTCCAAAAAGTGGTGAAATATTTTTGCTCACAAATGTGCCCTAGGGTCCAAAGAATATTTGGGATTTTTCTTAGGATTTTTGGGGCAACATAAATGAGGGTTGCTTTGGAGGTCAAAGATTTTAGCTAGGGTTTAGGAGGCAAAATGAATATTTTTCATTTAAGAAAAATATTCCAAGCAATTTTGTTGGGTTAGCCAGGAGTGAAATGATGGGTTAGAAGAGGAGAGGGGGCACTTGGGTGAAAATCAAGGGATACCCAAGCGATCAAGTCCAAATGGAATGATTCAAAACTCCAAATTCAAACCAACTCAGAAGAAAATCAGGCAAAGAAAAGAGGGCAAAAACCAGGCTGTGACATCGGTAAGGCATCATCATAATGAGCTCAATGTGACTAAGTAGTTAGTCACGGGATCATGCATTACGGAATGAGTAAAGTGACTTTCCGGTAACGAGATTGAACGAGGTATTGGGATACCGATGAACGAATCTCGGGCAAGTAACATACCGATTGACAAAGGGAAATGTATACGGGATTGCTTGAATCCCCGACATCGTGGTTCATCCGATGAGATCATCGTGGAACATGTGGGAGCCAAAATGGGTATATTATTGGCCGGAGAGCTGTCTCGGTCATGTCTCCATGATTCCCGAACCCGTAGGGTCTACACACTTAAGGTTCGGTGACGCTAGAGTTGTTATGGGAAATAGTATGTGGTTACCGAATGTTGTTCGGAGTCCCGGATGAGATCCCGGACGTCACGAGGAGTTTCGGGAATGGTCCAGAGGTGAAGATTTATATATGGGAAGTCAACATACGGTCACCGGAAGTATTCAGGGGTTTACAGGTATTGTACCGGGACCACCGAAGGGGTTCCGGGGGTCCACCGGGGGAGTCCACCTGCCCCAGAGGGCCCTATGGGCTGTATGTGGAAGGGAACCAGCCCCTAAGTGGGATGGGCACCATCCCCGCTAGGGCCCAAGCGCCTAGGGTTTGGGGGAAACCCTAAAGGGGGCGCCCCCTTGGCTTGGGGGGCAAGCCCCCTCCCCTTGGCCGCTGCCCCCCTCTAGATCTCATCTAGAGGGGCCGGCCCCCTTTTCCCTCTGCCCTATAAATAGAGGGGAGGAGGGAGGGCAGCAACACCTCATCCAAGGCGCAGCCCTCCCCCTCTCCAACACCCCCTCCTCCTCCGTTGAGCTTGGTGAAGCCCTGCCGGAGAACTGCAAGCTCCACCACCACGACGTCGTGCTGCCGGAGTTCTTCCCCAACTTCTCCTTCCCCCTTGCTGGATCAAGAAGGAGGACATGTCCCCGTGCTGCACGTGTGTTGGACGTGGAGGCGTCGTTGTTCGGCGCTTAGATCGGGATCAACCGTGATCTGAATCGCTGCGAGTACGACTCCTTCATCCGCGTTCTTGCAACGCTTCCGTATCGCGATCTTCAAGGGTATGAAGATGCACTCACCTCTCTCTCGTTGCTAGTCCCTCCATAGATTGATCTCGGTGATGCGTAGAAATTTTTTAATTTCTGCAACGATCCCCAACAACATTCTTATGGGCAACAAAGGAGTTCTTGGTAGCCAAATTGCAAATGCGATTGACTTCCACCAAGATACTATGCATTTGACGCTAAAGCCAATCATGGTGCTTGTCTTGCTTCTGATGTAAGGCCACAAGCAGTTCTCGATCATTGAGGACTCGAGAGCGCTTCTGAGGCCGTTGAGGGATTGTACTGGCAATGGCTTCAGTATTAGCATGGTGAGGCAGACGCACATTTCCAGCAAGCGAATAAGCACGAACAGCAGTATTCCGAACATGGACTCCTTCAATTGGCTGCGTGAAGCTTTGATGATCAGCATTGTGAAGATATATTGGCTCCTTGGCAGGCTCAGGGTAGATGGCTTCAACAGACAGATCAACCTTAGGCAAGAGATGGTTACGTGCAGAAGGCTGATAGTTGACAGTTGAATGAAGCTTGATTAGGCGCATCACCCATGGAGCGTAAAACTTCAAGCCAAAGAGATCAATCCCAGATGGAGCAAGCTGTCTAATGAAGAAATCCTGGGAGTTGAACTTGATGCCATTGACAATATAGAAAACCAAAGTCTTCATGGCACCTTCAAGTTTGGCCGCAGAAGAATGTCCCTTGATTGGCCAGAGAGTATGCCTCAGGAGATGATACACTGTGCGAGGCAAGTACTCGAGGTCCTAGAAGAAGAATTCCTTTGGATATTCTGCATCACGAGGCAATGGCTTCATCATGCTGAGCATCTGACTCATATTGGGTTCGGGCCGCTTAAATATGCTCTGCAGTCCTTCAGTGTGGCGCTGACAACCAGGCTCATACAAGTCACCTGGAGTGGGCAAGGAGGTAAGCTCAATGATGTCCTGAGCTTTGGCTTGATGGTGCACATCACCTGTCATCCACTCAAGGGTCCATGTCTTCGGATCCCTGTTGTATCCACGTATGTGAAGAGTAGCATAGAACCGCAGCAGAAGCTCTTCATTCAAGTGCTCTTTGGCTATGATGAATTCCAGGAGGCCAGCATCACAAAAGCAATCCATAGCTTCCTCAAGACAAGGGAGCCCAGCCATGGCTTCACAATCAAGGCGCATGTGAGGGAAGATTCTGTAATGCCCCGAGACCGATGTGCCAGGTGTCTTCCAGTTATTCGTTGTTGTTGCCATGTCTTTTGCTTGCGTGTTGCATTTTGCCATGTTATCATCTGCATTTCATCTGCATGTTTTTCAAAACCTGCATCCGTTCGGGTCCTCCCAGTTCTCTTTGTTGTCCGTTCCGAGCCCTTTCACACTCGCACGCGCCCGTGGCACCACTGAAATATTATTTTATAAGTGGCATAAAAATGTTCTCGGAATGGGATGAAAGTTGGCGCGTGGTGTTGTTATGCTGTATGTAGGCCGCCTACCAAGTTTCATCGCATTCGGAGTCCGTTTGATAGCCCAACCGTTAAACATATAGTGGTACCGTTGCCGGTACCTTCGTCAGAAATTTTGATCTCCAAAACTGTCGCCGGGCTGCACTTCACTTTTCCCCTCTCAGCCCAACCCACTCTACACAGCCCACTAGGCCTGCCTAACCCCCTCTCTCAATCGGATCCGCCGGATCACGATCGGACGGTCTGAAAGCCCCCAAAATTCCCTGACCCTAGCGAAAACTACTATATATAGCCCTTCCCTTCCTAATTTCGAGCTAAACCCTAGCCTAACACTCCCGTAACCCTCAGCCAGCCGCCTCCCACCTCCTCTCCTAGTTTTCAGCACCCTCCCACTGCCTGTCCACCACTTGGCGCTGCCACACGGGCCAGCGCCACCGTCCCCGCCGCCTGGAGCAACTCAAGCCCCGCCACATTGCCTTCCCACCTCCTCCACCGCGCGTCGCCCGCCAAGGCCCATCCGGAGCCCTCCGGGCCCGAGCCGCCCGTGCGCCTCGCCTCCTGCTCTCTGCCTGAAGCTCCCCGCGCTGCCGCTCACCGGACTCCCTGTCCGGTCCACTCCCGCCACCCCACCTCCTCCTTGTCGCCGTCTCGCCGGACCCTGCCGGAGTTGCCGCCACCGAGCCTCCCGCTGCCCCTCGTGCCTCCACTCGCCTGCCTTGCCGCCTTCCCGCGTTGTGGCGTCGTCCCGCGCCCGAGCCTCGCCAGACCCGCGTCATCCCGTCGTCTCCGCGCCGCCACCCCGCCTTCGGCGCCTAGATCCGGCCGGGAACCACCGGATCCGGGGCCCCTCGTCCCATTCTCGGTCTCACCTCGGCTCGCCGGAGCTCTGCCATTGCTGGAGCCGGACCAAGCTGCCGCCACCGCCTCCCTCTAGATGGATCGGGAGGAGCCCGATCCCGTCGGCAGCTGCCTCCGCTCGCGCCTGCGTGTGCCAGCCTCTCCATCGACCAAGGCCCGACCCAGCTCCAGCAGCCCTCCACGGCCTACCTCACCCTCCCCCCGTGACCTGGGCCAAGGCCCAAGGGTGAGCAACCTGCTAAGCCCCGCCCCACGCGCATCTTAGTTATTTGACGCTCATCCATGTTTTTTCTGAAAAACTGCCAAGTCCCAGATCTTCCTCATCTCATGTGTGCATCTTTGCCATAGCATAAGTTCCTGCATATTGCTCCGTTTTGCGTGCATGATATGTCAAAATGTTCATCTCTTGATGCTATTCATGATGGAGTAGTTTGCATGCAT
>NC_057801.1:532839448-532863810 GCF_018294505.1 Triticum aestivum | reverse complement strand
AAACTGCTAATTAATATAAACTGCTGAAACTGCTGCTTGTTAACATCATATAGGTGTCTTATGAGTGCTATAACTTTGTCTCTGTTGCACCTATGATGATGATATTGATATGCACATGTTCTGCTCTTCATGCTCTACATGGTAGTGTGCTTTTCATTCATGTTAGGGTGCATCTCGATACATTAATCTCTGTTGCAAAAGTGCTTGTTGCTATTAACTGCTGAAAACTGCTGTAACTTGCTGATTTGTCATTTTTGTTGCATTTTGTGTGTGCATTCTATGAGCATTATGTATACATGTTTCAGGAGCATTTTCATGCTATCTTTACTGGGTTGCAATCCATGTTTTTTATGCCATGTAGTGAGTGCATCGAGCTTGTGAAGTGAGCTACTTGCTGTTAACTTTCTGTCAAGTCTGTTTCTGTCATATCTTGTTGCTATGTTTGCTTGAAGCTACCAATTAATCCAAGCATAATCTGGAGATGCTTAGTTGACATATTTTGTTGTATATGTTATGCTCTATCATGACATGCCTTTTGATTCCCTATATATGTCCTGTAGCATATGTTTTCATTGCCATGAACATGCCTATATACTGTTCCAGTTTGCTGTTAACTTCTTTATGCCATGTTGTGAGCTTGTTATTGAGTGATACATGCCTCTTCTGGAGATTCCCCAATCACATATTTTTAATTATGCTATGAGTACTTTGTTCACATGCTATGGTTTCTAATTTTGGAGATAATATGCCTCTGTTCCATGGTTGCAAACATGTTATCATAATGTTGTTGTTTTACACTTGCTGAAACTGTTTCAACATTCAATCTTGTCTTGATGGTTACTACTAATCTATGAGCCATATGTATATGATGCCATGATGTTATTTGCTCTTTGTTATGTGTAATTTGATGTCATGCCCTTGGTTGCTATGTTTAATTGCTGTAGCTTGTCTCTTTCTTGCTCTCAAGTTGCCATCATATTAACTCAGCTCATGTATATGCTCCTGTGTTATAAAGTTGCATATTCCATTGATCATATTGGTTTAATCTTAATGCCTATGAACCTAAACCTTAATGATATTTGAAATATATTATCTATACATGAAGTGAATGTCAAGCTTAAGCTCATATGATTCCTGTAGCATGTTGTTTTGATGATTGCAAAGTGCCTAGTTGTTGTTTTGGGCAGATTGTTGTTATATCTTGTTTGGAGTGTATGTGTTGCACCGTTGCTCCGTTTTGAGCATGCTCTATATAAAACTTGCTTAGAATTGCATGTAGTTTCATCATGTAATGTTGAATCCTTGTTTTGAGTGTGTTTGCTTGATGTTTGAATGCATTTGGCATCAATGCCATGCTTAACTTGTTTTGCTCATATCTTCTAGGCCGTAGCTTCGAACTAAATGAACTTTATATGTAACTTGACTAGAATCTCATGTAGATCATCGTGGTGCATCTTAAATTGCTGTTTAACTACTTCAACTTAATGTTTGTTCAGATCTGGACCAATTTTGAAATTAACATATGAGGACTTACCGGATTTGTTATATGTTGTTTCCGACGTCATTTAAACTTGCTTTGATGTGGTTCTTGTATGCCTCATCCCTTGCCATGAGTAGCATCATATAGCCTTGTCATGCATCATACTTGGTTGTGCATCATGTCATGTTTAGGTGTTGTGTGTTTACCATGTTGTTTGCCTCTTTCCGGTTGTGCTTCTTCTTGATAGTTCCTGTTTCGTTGCGATCGTGAGTATTCGTTCGACTACGCTTGGTTCGTCTTCGCCCATTCGTCTTCATCATGGAATCATTCTTGTTCCTAGCGGGATTTCAGGCAAGATGACTGTTACCCTGGATCTCACTACTATCAATTCTATGCTAGTTGCTTCGTTCTATCGCTATGCTGCATTACCTATCACTTGTTTACCATGCCTCCCAAATTGCCATGTCAGCCTCTAACCTTTTTCACCCTTCCTAGCAAACCGTTGTTTGGCTATGTTACCGCTCTGCTCAGCCCTTCTTATAGCATTGTAGTTGTAAGTGAAGTTGAAGATTGCTCCATGTTGGATCAGGATTATGTTGGGATATCACAATATCTCTTATTTAACTAATGCATCTATATACTTGGTAAAGGGTGGAAGGCTCGGCCTTATACCTGGTGCTTTGTTCCACTCTTGCCACCCTAGTTTCCGTCATACCGGTGTTATGTTCCTTGATTTTGCGTCCCTAACACGGTGTGGGTTTATGGGCCCCTCTTGAAAGTTCACTTTGAATAAAACTCTTCCAGCAAGGCCCAACATTGGTTTTACCTTTTGCCCATCATAATAACTAAACTTGATATTAAATTTGATGCATAGGGAGTTACCGCTACCCGAGGAGTAATTCTACATAATACAAGGGGGCCAGTGCTGATGGTGTTGGTCCCAAACTAGAGCACTGTGCAGGGCCGCCCCAGGACAACCCTGGTTATGTTGGCACCTGTACACGTCGCTCATCCGTTGTGGCCCGAGACTTGATATGCGCGGCTACTATCAGGGTGTCGGCATGTCGGGAGGTCTTGCTGGATTAGTTTTACCATCGTCGAAATGTCTTATGCACCGGGATCCCGATTCTGATCGGATGTCCCGCGATGGAGGATTGTCTCCGCGGATCGTGAGCTTATAATGGGCTAAGTTGGGACACCCCGACAGGGTTTAAACTTTCGAAAGCCGTGCCCGCAGTTATGTGGTAGATGGGAATTTTTAATGTCCGGTTGTAGAGAACTTGACTCCAGATTCGGATTAAAATACACCAACCGCATGCGTAACCGTGATGGTCTCTTTTCGAGTGGATCGAGAAGAGAACACGGTGGGGTTATGTTTGAACATAGGTTGTTCAGGATCACTTCTTGATCATTACTAGTTTGCGACTGTTTGCGTAGCTTCTTATCTTATTCTTGTACTCGTAAGTTAGCCACCATATCATGCTTAGTCGCTGCTGCAACCTCACCACTTATCCATTCCATACCCATTAAGCTTTGCTAGTCTTGATGCCCATGGTAATGAGATTGTTGAGTCCTCGTGGCTCACAGATTACTACAACAATAGTTGCAGGTACAGGTAATGCGATGATCATGACGTGAGAGTGATGCTTGCTTGCTTTGAGTTCTTCTTCTGCTTCTTCTTCGATCAGGGGATAGGTTCCAGGTCGGCAGCCTGGGCTAGCAGGGTGGATGTCGTTTGAGTTTCTGTTTGTGTTTCATCCGTAGTCGGATGTTGCTCTTATGTATGATGTTGATGTATTCATGTGGCATTGTATGCCTTTTGTATGTATCCCCAACTATTATGTAATGGTACAATATAATGATATCCACCTTGCAAAAGCGTCTCCAATATGCGCTTCTATCCTTGGTGGGACCTTCGAGTTCCTTTAGGATATGGTCGCATATTGGGCGTGACAGATTTGCTCTTGGTTGTAGAAAACACAAGAGTAGTATATGCGCTGTTGGTGGCTCCAGAAGCGATCTGGCGAGATCCTTGGCTTCGAGTAGGGATTCTTATCACTGTCAAAGAAGGTGTTGTGCGCTCTAAAGCTATTGACACTGAAAGATCCAGGAGATGTAGCAGGACCTGGAAGTCTTGGCAGTCTTGGCTTAGGCTTCTGCACTGGTGGTCTCTGCTGCACATGACAGTCATATTGCGGTCCGGGACCAGTGGGTGGTACCAGGACAAGCCAGCGAATACAGACCAAATCCATATCTCGGTTGTAAGCCAACTCCATTGTGTGAGGCCTTGGGGGAAGAACAACACCGTCAGTGGGGACTGGCGAGGCAGAAGTTTCAAGATTCTCATTGGCTTCAGGCTCCGCACGATCGTCAGCCCAGACATGGTCATTGGCTTCAAGAGTGTTTGTGGCAGCCTCAACATTATCAACCTCCATATGGTCAATGACCGGAGGGTCTTGCACAGTCACATTCTCCTCGAGAATGAGTTGATCTGGGACAGGGGGTGTAGCAACTCTCTCTTCTCTTCTTGATTCTTCATCGGCTGATGCAGATGGAATGTCTTCAACAACTTTGGCTTCAGACACAAGAACCGTTGCAGAAGGATTCTCTTCAGGGAACACTTGACGTGCCACTGAGCTAGATTGGTGTGAATCTTCTTCTGGGATGGTAGACATGGAGACCGATGGCCTGGGGCCTTTGCGAAGCCGTTGGAATATGGGCGACGCCTTTGGTGATGGTGTGGTCTCCATGTAGTTGTCGTCATTCACCATTGGATTGGTGACTTATGCTGGTGGAGTACGGGGTGTTCATCTCGAACTGGGGTTTCTTCTTGCGGGAGCTCAGCCCATGAATCATCCTGAGCAATTGGCGTCAATGGACGACCAATGCTGATGTATTCGCTACTCATTGGAACAGGCGATGATACCAACTGATGCTCTAACCGAGGAAGGACTTCATCATCAACAACATTGTCTTCATGACCAATGTCTTCAGATGTGTTGGGGTCAACAGCTGGAACTTGCTCTTCTTCATGAGCCTCTATGGAAGCAGGCTGGTGGAGTACAACTCGACGCTCTTGGTTTGTGGCAGCAGGGGGAGCAACAGAGATGGGTTCAACAAAGAGTGGCTGAGAGGCTACAACACGCTGTTTCTTTGAAGACTTAGTTTCCTTAGTCTTTAGCTTCTTCTTAGAAGGAGCATCGTCAGATGCATCCTTGTGCTTGCGTTTCTTGGCTTCAGCTTCAGCCGCTCTTGTCTTCTTCAGTTCAGAAGCTGCCGAGGGGACCTTAGGCTTCGAGCCTGTCATACTGGCAGGGAAGACAATGCGAGGTTCTTCCCGCCTTGGTGCAGTGTGGGTCTCAGCAGCCTTCTTCTTCTTGGCAGCCATCCTGGGGTCAATGCCAGGCCGCCCAAGAGCTTTACGCTTCTCTACTTCATTATGGGCTTGAACACATTTCTCAGCCAGATACTTCATGCACTGCCCCGAGCCTTTAGCTTCAGTGCGTTTCTTGTGGAACTCCTCCTTGAGGTCATACAACATCTTCTTGAAGATTTGAACATCAGCCACACTTAGCTTGTCCATGTGCTTCTTGAAGTGAGCCTTCTCATAGTCAATCTTGTTCTTTAGCTCGACAATCTTCTGAGCCAAGGCCAATTCACCAGCAATGGCTCCATGGAAAGTGACACTGATGTCCACTGGGAGCTGAAGATCATCAATACTGATATCCTGGTTGTCAAACCACTCATCGATGAAGTTATTGAGAATATCAACATCAAAGAGTGGCAGATCATTGAAGATTGCAGCTTCTTTCTTGCTCTTGATAAGCATTTCCAGAGCATCATCAGCAAGATCTTCGTCACTTGAAAGATCAATGGCTTCATCTTCGTTGTGAAGCATAGTGAATGGTGGCAGTGGTTGTCCAGTGGCCTTCTTGGGCAGTGGCTTCTTTGTCCTCTTGGACACAAGAGATAAGTCCTCTGATTACACACTGGATTCAGGCGGTGCAATCCTCAGAGGCTTCCTTGCTGAAGCTTCTGGTGAAGAAGACGGCTTAGAAGCTTTTGTCTTCTTCTTTTTGTTTTCCTTGGGTGGTGAGGGAGCAGCTTTAGTGTCAGCATCACCATCAGAGTGCTCCACTGCTGCTCTCTACGCAACAATGTGAGACAGAAGCCCATTGAAATTGGCAAAGGGGCCAATTTTGTTTTCATTGGCTTGACGTGTCCCATCAGATCTGGGAGAAGAGGGGACAGGGTTGAAGTTGAGGCCACAGTCTTTAGCATTCTGGGCAGCAGAATCTTTGGCAAACTGAAAGTTGCGCCTGAAGAGATTGTTGTCACGACACCATAATAAGGAGGATGGGTTAGCATTTTCAGGCTACGGTCCTCTAACCATGTAAGGATAGAATTCTTGCACAATAGCTTCAGCCTTATTCTTCGACACTAGGCCGCGATACAGACAGTCTCCCCATGGATGCTTTATGGCGTTCTTCTTAGCATATTCAGGCGTGACGAATTTGTACTTGAACCACTCCTCAGCCCAATATCTTCGGATCCACTGAATCCGGTTCTTGCGCTGATTGTAGGTTTCATAAGGGTCTAACTTGTATTGTTCATACGAGGCAGGAGGCAGATCAAGAGCTATATTGCCTCGGTGTTGCCTGCCACCCTTCCGAGCAGACTTTTCTGAAGCCATAATATTTAAGCTGATTGGCTTCAGCACAGAGAGTGGCTTCCGTCTGATTGGCTTCAGACAAGAACTGGCTTCAGGAGATTCAATGTGATGTTGTAAGTATTCTGCAAATGAATGCAGACTGTGATAACCAAGGGATTCTCCCATGGACATTTACCTATGACAGCATTAGAGATGCCAGGGAAGGGGAAGAGGTCATATGCATTCTTAGGAGATTTTGAAGATAAATCAGTTTTGAAGACATTGACCTCATAGTGCAAACACATGCACTTATTTGGAGAGAGTCGGTTCCAGATTTGTATGAATTCATGAATAAGTACAAGTGAGGAATCTAACTAGTTATGAAGCATGAATGAATATACTAAGCATGGTATGAGATGCAGAAGGGAATAAATCCAGATTTGGAAGCTTAGAAACCACTTTTGGAAGAAGTGGTCGGATTTGACATATCTAAAAGGCAGTAAAAAGTAAGATTTATTTACCCTTGAAGAACTGCTAGACACATGGGAAGAGAGGCCAAGCAGTTCAATCTCCCGCGGCCTAACTTGGCGGCGGAAGACACCTATGGCGGCGGCGGAGAGGACGAGGTCCGCGACTGCGTGAGGACGGCGACGAAGAGGTTGCGGAAGCTAAGTTTTTTACTTCTCCGATGATGATACAAGATAGCGGAGGCGCTAGGGTTTGTTGGAGGTGGCGAGGTAGAAGAACAGATTATGACCGTGCTGGTGAGAATTTATAAGGAAGAGGAGGGCGGCACAGCGCAATTATGCAGGTGCCCCTAGCAGTTCGCATCTGAAACACACATGGCATACATGAAACTCATTGAGAGTTGTTCCATGTTCCCTCACATGCCTGGATTGTCGAGTGGTCGTTCCGGCTTCTTCGGTTTTTAGGCAATAAGGATGCAACATTAAAAACAGATTAAATGTTTGTCAGATTGTCCTCTACTGACAAGGGCTCAGAGAAGACAATCGACATGTTTCAATAGAATGCATCTGATTTGGATAGATAGAGTTGAGGAAGAAGCATAGAACAGGTGAGGGTTCGATCACATTCACTTAGATCAAAAGATTCAAGAGTTAAGACACAGCTATAAGTGAATGCTGTAGAGGACAGAACACACACACACACACACACACACACATATATATATATATATATATATATATATATATATATGTATGTAAAACAAAATCAACATTGTGAAGATAAATCATGAAGACAAATCAATGTTAAAGACACTTCAATAAGAATTTGGTGGTGGTGTTACCCACCGTATAGGAAGTATTAGACCCAGACACGACACACAATTATCATGGTGCTCCGAAGTCAAATTCCACATTAATGTATTCACACTCAGAGGGTAAGTCTTCACTAATTGAAGATATACGTTACTTCATGTGTTGCACATCTAAGTCATCAACATGCATAAGAGTTAGGATGTGTGTCCATTCACAGGACATTCGAGGATTCTAAGATATTTAGCTCACACTGCAACTTGCAAAACCTTTTCTCATCCAAGGGCTTAGTGAAGATATCTGCCAATTGCTCTTCAATGTTGACGTGAATGATATCAATGTCTTCCTTGTTGACATGATCTCTGAGAAAGTGATGATGGATCTGAATGTGCTTTGTCTTTGAGTGCTGAACTGGATTCTTGGAAAGCTTGATGGCGCTTTCATTGTCAGAGAAGAGTGGCACATTCTTCATGTTGATGCCATAGTCCTTGAGAGTTGGCTTCATCCATAGAAGCTGAGCACAGCAAGATCCAGCAGCAATGTATTCAGATTCAGCAGTGGAGAGTGACACATAGTTCTGCTTCTTTGAGGACCAACAGACAAGTGATCGACCGAGAAAGTGACATGTTCCTGAGGTGGATTTGCGATCAACCTTGTCACCAGGATAATCAACATTAGAATACCCAATCAGATCAAATGTTGAGCCCTTTGGATACCATAATCCTATCGTTGGGGTGTAAGCCAAATATCGAAGTATTCGCTTCACCGCTAGGTGATGCGACTCCTTTGGTGCCTCTTGGAATCGGGCACACATGCAAACACTAAGCATTATATCTGGCCTAGATGCACATAAGTAAAGTAAGGAACCAATCATGGAGCGGTATACCTTTTGATCGAACTCTTTACCATTGTCGTCAGGACCCAGATGACTTTTGGTTGGCATTGGTGTCGTGTATCCTTTGTAGTCTTGCATTCCAAACTTCTTCAGGCAATATTTGAGGTATTTCTCTTGTGATATGAAGATGCCATTTCTATGCTGACGGATTTGAAGACCAAGGAAGAACTTCAGCTCACCCATCATGGACATCTGATATTGCTCTTGCATCATGTGCCCAAACTCATCACTGTATCTCTTGTCGGTGCAACCAAAGATAATGGCATCCACATAGATTTGGCACACAAATAGTTCACCGTCGTATGACTTCGTGAAGAGTGTTGGATCTAGAGAGCCAGGTTTGAAGCCTTTGCTCTTCAAGAAGTCTTTGAGCGTGTCATACCAAGCGCGAGGAGCTTGTTTGAGGCCATTGTTGGTGTCAAAACCGGCGAATCTCGGGTAGGGGGTCCCGAACTGTGCGTCTAAGGCTAATGGTAACAGGAGGCAGGGGACATGATGTTTTACCCAGGTTCGGGCCCTCTCGATGGAGGTAATACCCTACTTCCTGCTTGATTGATCTTGATGATATGAGTATTACAAGAGTTGATCTACCACGAGATCATAGAGGCTAAACCCTAGAAGCTAGCCTATGATTATGATTGTTGTTGTCCTATGGACTAAACCCTCCGGTTTATATAGACACCGGAGGAGGCTAGGGTTACACAAAGTCGGTTATAGAGAAGGAGATCTACATATCCGAATATCCAAGCTTGCCTTCCACGCAATGGAGAGTCCCATCCGGACACGGGATGAAGTCGTCAATCTTGTATCTTCATAGTCCAACAGTCCGGCCAAAGTATATAGTCCGGCTGTCCGAGGACCCCTTAATCCAGGACTCCCTCAGTAGCCCCTGAACCAGGCTTCAATGACGATGAGTCCAACGCGCAGATTGTCCTCGGCATTGCAAGGCGGGTTCTTCTCCAAATCCTCCAGAGTATTGTTGTATAGAGCAGTGTCCGGCTCCTCATCAATGTCGCGCTCCTCAGCTTCAGTGCTTTAGTAACGGATGTTTCCACGTGTTGAGCGAATGCGAGAAGTCGAGGCATTTTTACATTTGCCACCCCAACCATGCGAGTAAATCATCTATAAAAGAGATGGGGATTCTCAGATCCAAATCACACCATCTCCTCCCAGCGAGTATCCATCAGAGCGCGCCCGGACAAATCCATACCACCATGGCCGGTCGTCGCGGTTCCTCCTCTCGCTCCCGTAGCACTAGGCCAGGCGATTGGGAAAGATGTTCTGTTCCCCACAACTGACTAGTAGAGTTGCAAACCAAGGGGTTTCTCCCACCTGCATACATGGTCCCCGTCCGAGCTGGACTAGCCACTTATAATGGCGGGGAGCAAGCGGAGAGCTCTCCAAACCCATCCAAGGGAGAGCAGGTATGCTTCGTCCCCTACTTGCTAAGGGGGCTCGGAATTCCAATCCATCCTTTCCTCCGCGGGCTCCTGGAGTTCTACGGCCTACAGCTGCATAACTTTACCCCAGCCTCCATACTGCATATCGCAGGCTATGTTGCCTTATGCGAGCTTTTTCTGGGCTATGTAGCTCATTTCGAGCTGTGGAAGAGGCTATTCTGCCTAGTACCCCGTACTCAAGTGGGGTCGGTATTTCAAGTGGGCGAAGTCAAAATATGGCGCATCGTCGGGAACGGATATCTATTCGGCACCCCAAAGAAGACATCCGAGGACTGGCCCTCGGAATGGTTCTACGTGGAGGACGTCCCTCTTTCGGACCCTGTTCGGAAGGGCCTTCCTGTCACATCCCTAGTTCTGGTATGACCTAGGCTAGCTAGTCATTTGTGCATCATGTTTAAATTTCCATTTAATTTTGAAATGGGGATTTGTGAAACCCTTAGAATCATTTTTGGATATGACCCAAATAAAAATTGCTCCAAAAAGGTCCAAGAAAATGCTCATGTTGCTCTCTGAAAATATTGGACAGAGATAAAAATCAAACCAATATTTTTAGGAGCTCATAAGTATTTATTTTGGGCATTTGGAATTAATGCATAATTATTTGCATTGGATATATATTTGTTATATATATAATATATGTAATACCACTAGTTCCTACAAAAATTGGCATAAGTAAATAAAATGATTTAGTATTTTTATTAAATCAAAACATATGTCAGAAAAATAGAAAAGAAAAATAAAAGGGAGAAGAGACTTATATATGAAAAATTCCAGAAAATTAGCCAAACTTCAAAAAGAATCATAGAAATTCAACCGTAACTCAGATTGAAATAATTTATATATGAAAAATTATCAGAAAAATGCAATCTTTCCATTTGTACCAGTTTCATGCATGACAAACCAACTTATACCTACTGTATAAGTGAAAACATGTAAATGGCATTTATAAGAGCTTAATTTGGAGTTGCATTTGAACCCTTGATTCAAATGGACTTCATTCATTTTGAATACTAGTTGCATTAGCTCAAATAGCATCACATCTTCATGCCATGTTCATGCATCATTTTGTTGCATATGCTTGTGTTTTGATTGCCGACACTGTTCCTTCTCGATAGGTCCTGCTCCGGAGTCCGTTCCAGAGTACCTGTCTGTGGAGCAGTGCCTCCTCTTGTTGATCTACCAGGCAAGCAAACCCCCTTGTTCATTCCGATAAAATCCTACTCTCTCACTCCTGCTCTCAGTTATTGCATTAGGACAACAACGATTCAACTGCTACTTTGTGCTGCGGTAGTTGAACCCATTCCTCTGCATGACCTGTCATTGCCACAGTAAATAGTTGAAACCCACTAGCATGTGTAGGAGTTGATTGAGCCATGTTGTGTTCCTACCATGCTATGCCTGCTATTGCTTAGAGTTGTGTCAGGTCTGATTCATTGGGAATGAATTGGAGTGTTACGATATGTTCTGATGCTGAGAGTGAAGTGTGTGAACACGATTTGGTAAAGGTAGCGGTGAGAGGCCATGTAGGAGTACATGGTGGGTTGTCTCACTGGAACCGTTCTTAAGCACTGAGTTCTGTGTACGTTGTCCAATGACCAGCTACTACCACACATTGGAATGCTTAAGTGCCCCCCTTGACTTATTAACCAACTTGGTCTCTGTCCATGAGTCGCAACTAGTTTCTGGTGTTTGTAGGTAGTGTTAGTAGTCTACCAAGTGGCACCCGGCCAGGTGGGCTTGGGACAGACTAGGCACAGTGGCACGGTGTACCAAGTGGCACCCGGATGGTGGGCTTGGGAACCCTGCTCACATCGTTTGGGGCCGTGAGCGACACCCCGGCCGGATCTCCTTGCGGATGGAACCCGAATAGGCGATAAACCTGGACTAGAGTCTTGTGTGGTTAGTCAGGTCATGGCCGACACCCTCGCCAGGCTTCCGCTTGAAGGTTGCCGAGATACATGACGTGTACATGGCGGTAAGTGGCGAGAGCGTGTGTGAAGAAGTACACCCCTGCAGGGTTAACATGATCTATTCGAATAGCCGGGTCCGCGGTTATGGACTTCTTGGATGCTTACATGGTACATAGACAACTTGAAGTGGATACTCTAAAATGCTCAAGACAAGTGTGAGTGCTATGGATGGCCTTCTCGTAGGAAGACAGGAATGAATCCATAGTAGTGTATTGTGTGGTGACTAGTGGACTCGTGTGCGCCATATCACCTCAAAGAAGATCTGGTAGTCATAGAACAGGATAGCCACAGAGTCAAAGCTGGCTTGCTGCAACTAAACCCCACATTACCCTCTTGATACAAATGCATGTATGATAGGATCTAATGTAAGTCTTGCTGAGTACCTTTGTACTCATGTTGCTTTATTTATGTTTTTGCAGCAGAGACTTCGGTCTTACTAGTGTTCTCGTGGACTTCGACAAGTAGCTTGTACCTCAGCTACGATCTTGATCAGATATTGTAGTTAGTCAGGCTCTTCAGCCTTTTTCATTTGTAGATGTCTGTACCCAGACATGTAATGCTTCCGCTTGTTGCTTGTATGCTCTATATGATGGGTCTTGTGACCCCTGTTTGCAATAAATGCTATGATGGCTCTTTGAGCCTTATCTATATAAGTTGTTGAGTTATGCTGTGATGCCATGTTGTACAACACATACTTGCATGTTATGCGTACGTGTAATGTGTATTGCTATGTGTGGGATCTGACTATCTAGTTGTTTATCCTTAGTAGCCTCTCTTACTGGGAAATGTCTCCTAGTGCTTCCACTGAGCCCTGGTAGCTTGCTACTACTCCGGAACACTTAGGCTGGCCGGCATGTGTCCTTCTTCGTTCCTGTGTCTGTCCCTTTGGGGAAATTTCACGTGGTGTCTATCGGAGTCCTGTTAGCCTGCTACAGCCCGGTTTACCGGAGTCTTGCTAGCCCAGTTGCTATAGCCTGGATTCACTCGCTGATGACCGACACGTTCGATGCTGGGTCATGTATGCCTGTCCCTGTAAGTTAGTGCCACTTTGGGTTCACGACTAGCCATGTCAGCCCGGGTTCTTTGTCATATGGATGCTAGCGACACTATCATATACGTGTGCCAAAAGGCGCAAACGGTCCCGGGCATGGTAAGGCGACACTCGTGGGAATACCGTGCATGAGGCCGCAAAGTGATATGAGGTGTTACATGCTAGATCGGTGTGGCATAGAATCGGGGTCCTGCCACTTCCCGAGTTTGTAAATGCCCGGTTGAAGAAACGCCATAGATGGCGCCCCAGGAGCCCCCAGGAGGAAGATAACAGAGAGATCCTTTTCCTGATGGACATAATAAATACACTGGCCAAATCAGGACTGACAATAATTGAAGTTATGTCCATATGTATAATGCGGGGAGTGCAGTCACTTTAATATCGGGGCAAACCCATGTGGCACTTCAATGGAGAAGACGATGCCACCCGCTGCGGCCGTAAAGGTCTGGATTCTCCCGCCGCTCTGGTGAAGATATTGTCCGATTTGTCCAAAGGATAAGAGGAGGAGTTCATCCATATCAAGCCACATGATGGATTCCCCCTGTACAACCCCCCCAAGCTGGGTGAGTCGCTATCTTTGATTCCAATCTTTCCCACATTTTTAGCACAGATGCTTAGTTCGTCAATTCATAGCAGGAACTGCGAAGGACTATGAAGGATGTTCACAGCCCATCTCCACAGCCAGAGGACCCTGACCGGGCTCTCGACCCCAGACTCGAAGAAGATCCGGACATGTTTGTGGAGCTTGTTGACGAGACATTTTACCAGTTGAGCTGCGATGGTGTGATGGTGGCCATCATAGCCGATTATCCTGGCCTACTCCCTATATCCCAGATAAGTAAAGCCAGAGTCCCAACTTCCGGAAAGGATTCCCTCTTTACACTTCACCCACCGCACATGTATTGCGTCTTACAGGGAAGGCCATCGGGGTGCCAAGCCGAACCCGCAGCGACTCGCCAACAAGGGGCACCGAAGTCAAGTAGGCTTAAAAGGAAGGCGGTCAGGACCGAGACGCCTTTGCAAAGGTATGTTAAAAAACCTGCCACGAATTTATCATTGTTAAGATATAACAATGTCTACTATCTTCTGACAAAAAAAGCACTCGCTGGACTATATCTGGAGAGCTTGCCAGTCACGCCTCCAATAGCCGGACTCCAAGGCCGGGCTCAAGGGCGGAGGTCAACACGGACGATCCTCCAATAGAGGATGCGGAAAGATTTTCCGCTACAAACTCCGAAGTGGAGAGCGCTATGAATCATAGGCACCGTCGGGCGGCACTACGCGACCCTAATTTCTCCGAAGAGGCGTTCGATGCCTTCAACTCAGGGGACGCGTACATCCGGGCTGCTCAAGGTGGCCTCACCAGGGCCACAGACCAGTACGTAAAGGATATACGGGTAAGAAAATTTGATAAGCATGTATATCAGTAGCCCCTGAGACTTGAAACAGTTGGCACAACTGATTTAAGGATCCTCGTGTGCATAGATTCTGACAGAGAAGAATACCCAGCTATCCAAAGAGCTGGAGGAGTGCAAGGCCCAACTGCGGGCCGCAATTGCCGTGATGGAGGAGTCTACGAAGGCGCCATCTGGTAATATTTGCTTGAAACGAAAATAATGTCATGGCATGTGTAACGCCCCGGATCCGATGCGCCAGGTGTCTGCCAGTTATTCTTTGTTGTTGCCATGTCATTTGCTTGCGTGTTACATTTTGTCATGTCATCATGTGCATTGCATTGCATACGTGTTCGTCTCATGCATCCGAGCCTTTTCCCCGTTGTCCATTTTGCAATTCGGCACTCCTATGCCCTCCGGCGTTCCCCTTTCGTCTCTCGTTGTGAGCGGGTATTAAACATTCTCGGAATGGACCGAGCCTTGCTAAGCGGCCTTGGTATAGCACCGGTAGACCGCCTGTCAAGTTTCGTGCCATTTGGAGGTCGTTTGGTACTCCAACAGTTAACCGGGTAACTGTAAAAGCCTCCTTCTCTTTGCATCCCAACACCCTTCCAAAGTGGCCCAAAACCCACCTAACTCCCCTCCATGCTCTCGGTCGTTCGATCATGATCGTGTGGGCGAAAACCGCTCCTCATTTGGACTCTCCTAGCTCCCCCTACCTATAAATATGTGCCTCCCCTGTCCAAATCGCATATGAAACCCTAAGAATTTCCCCCGCCGCCACCGGACATGTCCAACTCTGGCCGGACACGTCCAGCTTCCACCTCACCCGGCGAATCTTGCGCCGCCACGTCACCTTCCCCGCCGCCGCAGCCAACTGGCGTCCTCCACGTCGCCTCCGCGCCTGCGCCCACTTCGCCGCACCAGCGCCGCGGCCCGCCCGAGCCCATCCGGAGCCCGCCCGGGCCCATCCGCCGCCGCACCAGGCCCGGATCCGTGCCGCGCCTCCCGCTCTGCTCCGTTGCCATGGCCTCGTCCCCGACCTCCGCCCCCGCCCGAGCTCCCGCCGGCAAGACACCCTGCCGGCGACCAACTCCGGCGAGGCCAGGCCGACCCCATCGCGGGACCTCCTCCCCGTGCCCCTGCTTCTCCTCGAGGCTCTCCCTCACGATCTCTCTCTCTCTCCTGTGCCAGGACGCCATGGATGGCCGCCCCAAGCTCCACCGGCAACAGCGCCGCCCCGAGCTCCGTCCGCCGCCGCTCTTGCCCGGATCCGGTTGCCCATGGCCCGATCTACCCATTCCCGGCCATCCCGAGCCTCGTCGGAGTCCCACGCCCCTTCCTCGTCGCCGTTGACTTCCACCGGAGGCGTCCTATACGAGGAATGGATCTTCCCCGACCTGCCAGTTTTTTTCGCGACGTGAAATTCTGCCAAGTCCCGATTATCTGTGTAATTATCAAGCCATGTTCGTCCTGCTGTATCTCTGCATCCGTAGCTCCATTTCGTGCGTGTAATATGTCAAATTGTTCGCCCCGAAGAGTACATCATTTTCTTCCATTGCATCATATTCATTTGAGGTCATTTAGATGCCTGAATCTTCGTTGTTAGGGTGCTTCATGATGTTTTCTGCTGTGTGTTAACAGAACGAGCTCTTTTGTCATTTTGCCATGATTGATGTGTGTATCCTATGAGGTTGATGTCTACATGTGTTCTGATCTATGCTATGTCTTATTTACAGAGGTGCTTACCATGTATTTTTGTGATAAATGTGGTGACTAGCACAAGCATGCAAACTAGGCATCGTGATATTGCTGTTTTAGCCCCTGTTCTGCTGTTATTTTGATGCCATGTAAACTTGATGCTACAGAGAGATCCATGCATATTTTGAGATACTTCAGTAAGGGTGTTTTGAACATGTGGTTATTGTCTATCCATTCGTGCCCTTGTTTGTAATTATGGAGTAGTCTAGCATGTCATTTGAGTGCTCTACTTTTGCTTCAAAATGTTTCCTGGCAGATTGTTTACATGTTATTCAATTTGGCCAAGGTTGCTATAGTTGATCCTTGCATGCTATGAACTTGTTCTTGACTTGGTTTGTTTCACAAACATGCCTTATTGATGTTGCTATACTTATATTGTCATGCAATGACTTGTGGTGAGTGAATCGATCTTGTTAAGTAGTGTACATGCTGTTACTGTTTGCTAGGCTGAATCTGTTATTTCATGATGCTATATAAACATGTTGCTACTAATCATTTTATGCATAATATGGAGATGTTCTATAAACATGTTTTGATCTACATGTCATCCTATATCCATCCATGCCCCTGGTTGCATTTATAGCTTGCTGTAGATTGTTCATATCTTGCTCCAAAGTTGCTTCATAATGTTGCTGTCAGCCTGTTAACATTAAGTTCACTTGTTGTCATGTGTTTTCCTAGTGTTCTATGCACCCTATGACCTTGCTATTGCCATGCTTAGCTTCACAAACATGCCTTCTTACTGTTGGTTGCCTTGCCATGCCATGTTTTGCTCTGTTGTGAGTGGTACAAGTTCATCTACATGCCTTCATAATTCTGTTCCTGCCATGTTTAAATCTGTAATATAACTTGCTATGTTTACGTGGGTGCCATCATATTTTCTGATCCTTTTTGGCTTATGGTCAGTAAAGGACTTTTGATCTATGCAATTAGTAGATTCCCGCCATGCCTTTGTTTGCCATGATAAGTTCCTGTAACATGTTGTTTGATAGCTCTGAACATTGTATCGTGATGTTATTTTCTGCAAAGTCTGATATTGTTATAACTTGCAATCTTACCATGTGTGTTTGAGCATGTTCTAGTGATTTCTAGAGATAGCTCAGTGTTCATGTTTTGTAATGCTTTACCTGTACATCATGCCCATGTCTTTTGTTTTCATGTTGAGATGCTGTAGCATGTTGTTTTCATGCTTGCAATATGCCTAGTTGCTGTTTTGGACAGATTGTTGCTATAACTTGTTTCATGTGTGTGTGTTGAACCGTTGCTCCGTTTTGAGTGTGCTCTATATGAAACTTGCTTAGAATTGCATGTAGCTTCATATTATAATGTTGCATCCTTGTTTTGAGGTGTTTGCTTGATGTTTGGGTGCATTTTGCATCAATGCCATGTTGATCTTGTTTTGCTCATATCTTCTAGGCCGTAGCTCCGAACTAAATGAACTTTATATGTAACTTGACTAGAATCTCGTGTAGATCATCTTGGTGCATGTTAACTTGATGTTTAACAACTTGAACATGAGGTTTATTCAGATCTGGATCAACTTCGAAATATGCATATGAGGACTTACCGGAATTGTTATATGTTGTTCCCGGCCTCATTTAAACTTGCCTTGATGTGTTGCCCTTGTTTGCATCATCTCTTGCCATGAGTAGCTTCATGTAGCTTTGTCATGCATCATGTTTGTTGTGCATCATGCCTTGTTCATGTGTGGTGTGTTTACTATGTTGTGTGTTTCTTCTTGTTAGTTCCTGTTTCGTTGCGATCGTGAGGATTCGTTCGTCTACGGTTGGTTCGGCTTCATCCGTTCGTCTTCTTCATGGACTCGTTCTTCTTCCATGCGGGATTTCAGGCAAGATGAGCGATACCCTGGATCTCACTACTTTCATTGCTATGCTAGTTGCTTCGTTCTATCGCTATGCTGCGTTACCTATTACCTATTTATCAAGCCATCCCAAATTGCCATGAACCTCTAACCTTTGACACCTTTCCTATGCAAACCATTGTTTGGCTATGTTACCGCTTTGCTCAGCCCTCTTATAGTGTTGCTAGTTGCAGGTGAAGTTGAAGATTGCTCCATGGTGGACAGGATTTTGGTTGGGATATCATAATATCTCTTATATTATTAATGCATCTATATACTTGGTAAAGGGTGGAAGACTCGGCCTTATGCCTGGTGTTTTGTTCCACTCTTGCCGCCCTAGTTTCCGTCATACCGGTGTTATGTTCCCGAATTTTGCGTTCCTTACGCGGTCGGGTGATTTATGGGACCCCCTTGACAGTTTGCTTTGAATAAAACTCCTCCAGGAAGGCCCAACCTTGGTTTTACCATTTGCCTCACATAGCCCTTTTTCCCTTGGGAGTTGCGCTCTCGAGGGTCATCTTTATATTATTATCCCCCCCCCCCGGGCCAGTGCTCGTCGTGAGTGTTGGTCCAACCTGTCAACCGCCGGTAGCCACCAGGGGCAACTCTGGGCTGGCCTACCGAAAGTTTGGACAATCCGGTGTGCCCTAAGAACGAGATATGTGCAGCTCCTATCAGGATTTGTCGGCACATCGGGAGGCTTTGTTGGTCTTGTTTTACCATTGTCGAAATGTCTTGTAAACCGGGATTCCGAGTCTGATCGGGTCTTCCTGGGAGAAGGTCTATTCCTTCGTTGATCGCGAGAGCTTGTCATGGGCTAAGTTGGGACACCCCTGCAGGGTATAATCTTTCAAAAGCCGTGCCTGCGGTTATAGGCAGATGGGAATTTGTTAATGTCTGGTTGTAGATAACTTGACACCAGATCCAAATTAAAACGCATCAACCGTGTGTGTAGCCGTGATGGTCTCTTTTCGGCGGAGTCCGGGAAGTGAGCACGGTCTTTGGGTTATGTTTGACGTAAGTAGGAGTTCAGGATCACTTCTTGATCATTGCTAGCTTCACGACCGTTCTGCTTGCTCTCTTCTCGCTCTTATTTGCGTATGTTAGCCACCATATATGCTTAGTCGCTGCTGCAACCTCACCACTTTGCCCCTTCCTTTCCTATTAAGCTTTGCTAGTCTTGATACCCATGGTAATGGGATTGCTGAGTCCTCGTGGCTCACAGATTACTACAACAACAGTTGCAGGTACATGTTTTGCGATGATCATGACGCGAGAGCGATGTTTGCTTGTGTTGGAGTTCTTCTTCTGCTTCTTCTTTGATCAGGGGATAGGTTCCAGGTCGGCAGCCTGGGCTAGCAGGGTGGATGTCGTTTGAGTTTCTGTTTGTGTTTCATCCGTAGTCGGATGATGCTCTTATGTATTGTAATGTTTTATTCGTGTGGCATCATATGCCTGATGTATGTATCCCCATCTATTATGTAATGTTGATGTAATGATATCCACCTTGCAAAAGCCTTTCAATATGCGGGTCTATCCTTGGTGGGACCTTCGAGTTCCTTTTGGATAGGGTCGCATATTGGGCATGACAAGTTGGTATCAGAGCCTCAAGTTCATGGTCTAGTACAAGCCCGCTGTCTCTTTCAGCCTGCTAAAGGCCTACAGTATAGTTGGGCCATATGTAGCCCAAATTTAGTAACGACCTGTGAAATAAATTGGGGCCACCTGTTTCCCGCTTCGATGTCGGCCTGTCAATGACCCGGGAGGTAAGAGGGCAGACCATTAACTTTCGGCCTAGTAACGGTCCATTAACTTAATTGGCCCACTAAAGTTCGTACATGTCTTTAGGCCAAATTAGATAATTTGAGCCCATTACGACGAGCAATTATGCACAGGACAAAAACCGATCAAGCAAAGGTATGCCATACAGGGAATAACGTTGCACATCCAGCATATATTACAGGAAATTGCATCCACTGGGCAATCAAAGATTGATGCCAGTGCAAATAAATGAGCAGAACCTAACCATCTACAACGTCACAATCTGCAACCTCAGCACAGATGACGCCCATAAGCATGTGGGCAAGTTCTTTCTGCTTTGCTACACTGTCTCTGAAAACATTGACCAGTTGTTGTGTTGCATGACTCTGCACCTCTGATTCATCCACCATTTCCATCATTGCTTCAGCCATTAATTGGTTCACAAACATACATTTATTCCGTTGCATTCGAGACAGAGGATACTGAACAGATTCAGATGGCAATTTTGGCAGGCTTGTATTATTGATAGTGGAGAGTGTCTCGACCACTGCATCATAACATAAATTAGGACGGGAACCAAACAGATTAATCATGAGTTATTGCCATATTACCTGGCCTAGATTTACTGGAAAGAAACAATGGGGTTGCCTTGCTGTTTTCAGAGTTTGTCTTCTTATCTTCAGCAGCCTGCACAAAATTAACACACTAGCATTGCTATCATTGGCCAAGTCAGATAATAGGAAAGAAACATTGACACAACGAACGTTTGGGCAACTAGCCTACACCAAATTAACACAATATGGCACAGCTATCATCAGCCAGGTAAGGTAGTACGAAAGCAACATTGACACAATGAATGAATGGGCAACCAGAGAAGCACTACAATTCAGTAATGTGCGTGATATGAGATAGTACATTCATGCAGCTTAGTATGCAAAACTACCACGCAGTTTTCCTTACAAAATCAACATTGTCGCCTTTAACATTTTGCTACAACTAATTTTAGATCAGATAAAGGTTAGATTCACGCCGATTAAAGAAATACATGTTGATGTAAAAATATAGTGATATACAACAGGTACTTACATCAGCATTGGAGCATAGAGAATTCCCGCAAGATATTTTCCTCGAATACGATCCCAATGGAGGAAGTCTTCTATCGTTTAACATTATTTTCTAAAAGAGAGATGGGTAAGAAACATGTAGAAAATATGATCAGAATGCTATAAAATTTCATGATGCAAGGATACGCACATGCTTCATAGAATGGAGTTGACATTCTTTTGCTGGACTGGAGCGTACTAGTTCTTTGGCCACTGGAATCTGCTTATTATCAGCGGGAGTTGGGTTTCTCTGTGCTGGAGCAGTATCTATGAAAAATGGAGTTGGTTTATTATCTCCTGGCATTTGGATCTTTCGCAAAGACCTGGTTTGTAACCCTTCAAATTCTAACATAGCCGTCTTCCCCTTGCATGCCTTATATAGAAGATTGGTGATTCAGTTATAAAACATGCTACAACAGAGATGGAATAGGTACTGAAGTATAGAAAGGCATGACATATTGACATGTATTCCCTCCATCCGGAAATAAATGGATGGGTCTAGGCGTATTTCAGTTCTAGATACATCCAGTTTTATCCATTTCTGCGACATTTAATCCGGACGGAGGGAGTATGATGTAAGAGCTAGGGATATGACAGGACAACACAGTAAAAAAACACGGAAAAACCCACTGCATAACCAAAGTATTCAAACCCACTGATATGAGATAGTACACTCCTGCAGCTCAGGATGCAAAACTACCAGGCAGTTTTCCTTACAAAAATCAACATTGTGGCCTTTAATCATACATTTTGTTACAACTAAATTTAGATTAGATAAAGGTTGGATTCACGCCGATTAACAAAATACATGCTGATGTAAAAATATAGTGATATACAACAGGTACTTACATCTACATTGGAGCACAGAGAATTCCTGCAAGAATCTTTCCTCATAAACGATACCATTGCAGAAATTCTTCTATCTATTAAGCTTATTTTCTAAAAGAGAGATGGGTAAGAAACATGTAGAAAATATAATCAGCATGCTATAAAATTTCATGATGCAAGGATACGCACACGCTTCTTAGAATTGAGTTGACATATTTTTGCTGGACTGGAGCGGACTAGTTCTTTGGCCACTGGAATCTGCTTATTATCAGTAGGAGTTGGGTTTCTCTGTGCTGGAGTAGTATCTATAAAAACTGGAGTTGGTTTATTATCTCCTGGCGTTTGGATCTTTTGCAAAGGCCTTGTTTGTAACCCTTTAGATTCTAACATAGTCGTCTTCCCCTTGCATGCCTTGTATAGAAGAATGGTGCTTTAATTATAAAACATGCGACATCAGAGAGATGGAATAGGTACTGAAGAATAGAATGGCATGACATATTGACATGTATTCCCTCCATCCAGAAAAAATGGATGGGTCTAGGTGTATTTCAGTTCTAGATACATCCTTTTTTATCCATTTTGGCAACATGTAATCCGGACGGAGGAAGTATGGTGTAAGAGCTAGGGATACGACAAGACAACACAGCAAAGAAAAACACTAGTTGAATGTAAAAGTACATGCTAGCGGAATACGTACAGAAATAACTAAGGCAACATACACGTGTATTATTGGGAAAATAAGATGGCATTGCAACAGAGCACTAGAACAACACTTCAATGTAAAAAAACATGGTATGGCAGACAGATGAAGTACATACTGATGAATAACAATGCATAAGATATTCAGAAGCATGATGTCCAAATTAAGCAGATGGCATTGCGATAGAGTAGAATGATAGTACTTGAAATTTGAAATGTGTTATCATGAATGGAATAGGTACTGAAAAACAGGAAAGCATGACATATTTACATGCATGATCAGCATGCTAAGCACATGGCATTGCAACAGAGTAGATACAGTCCAGGACATTATATGCATGTTGTACCCATATCACATGCCAAGTTAGAGCAAGGACCTTGTGGGGTGAAGAGGATTCATCATCTTTCTGCAAGTCTTCTAAAGAACTGCCTTTACATGTTCCACAATATTGGATATCATTGACATCAAGTTTATTGGCCTTTACATTGCTCCGTGAGGTTCTTGTGGATATATCAGTGTGTGCAATTATATCTGACATGCATGGAAGACAACTAGTAGTTAGATTTATGTAATGAGTGCCTGTAGGAGACAACATAAATAGTCGGACTGGGGTTAACTAGCAGCAACAGGTCTCATAAACTAAAGGGAGAACACAGATGAAAGCTACAGAATATGTATCGTTTGTACTCGAGATTAACTAGATGGCACACAAAAGTATTAAAGAACAACATAGGTAATACTAGAAGTGGTATTATACTATAATCACCGGCCTGTGGGATAGCATTGGCTGATGGATGATAACTATGGAACAACATTACCTAAAGAACAAGTATCTTAGCTGAACTATGGAATAACATGAACTCCTGAACAAGACCCGTAAGAGATCAGCATGAATATACAGTGAAATGTGATGATCTATTTTCCATGCTTAGATGAATAACAAAGCCATAAATGTTGCACACAAGTAAGATGAGGGTACAACCTATCTGGCTGCCATCCATTGGAGTGAGCATCATGTGCTGACTTGTCGATGGCCCTGCAGTTGTTGTGGCTGTCCATGTCGGGCACGCGCATTCGATGCAGGGAACTGTTGAGTGGGGACTATAGCTCCCTTCTGGTGTATGCTTCCCTTGTTGGAGCAGCTGCGGTGAGTCGGAAGACGGTGTGTCTGAAGATGCAGATAACACATAATGTTAAAAACGACATATCTCTTTGATCTGAAGAAATACACTAAGAGATCAACAGCAAGGTACGAGAGTGGTCACACGTCTGTTGACTGAAGACTAAATTGGGGTCACACGATTTTATTTTATTTTGGTAAAGTCCGATCTACGCCGGATGGCTTGATGGCCGTCTTGTGCCTCCCGGCTGACACTGTTCGGAATCTTCCCCGAAGAGCCAGCGACCAACGACAGAGCAGCCTGCCTCCGCCGTCCGTGGCCCCGGCCAAAACCCCGCTCCCGCCCCACCGCACTGCCGTGGTTGCGCTGCCCCCGGGCCAATCCACAAAGACTCCCCGTCATCCAGATCCGACGGCGGTAGTACCTTCAACCCACACAACTCTAAAATATAGCCATCTAAGCGCTGCTTCCACGGTGAACTTGCGGCCCCGCACCCTGACGTTAGACACCAGCCAACCGACAGCCTAGGAGCTCCGCCGCCTCGAGGGGTGCTGCTTCCCATTGGGAATCGATTGGCCGAGAATAAAAATTCAGAAAACTGACGCCTAAATAAAGTGATTTGAGATGAGGGTGCGACCTATCTGACGGCATGGTGAAGTAGGCAGGTCCAGCTGCCGAGTCGGTGAGGCCGGCGCGGTTGCGGTGGTGACCGGTGGCAGGGAAAGAGCGATGTCGCGACGGTCGACAGCTACGCGGAAGCAGCGCAGGACTGTGGACGGATCCGAAGTTGGAGCCGCTCCGGCACCGTGAACAACGACCGGGGTGAATTGGCTCTGGTACGGTTCACGCAGCCGTCGTCGAGGCAGCACCAGCAGCACGGAGTAAGAGGCACACGGCCCAGTGCACGACGGCAATTGGACAACGTCTCTGGCATTAGGGAGGAGGGAGGCTATGAAATTGGTGTGGTGGGGGGCTCCATGGAGGTGGGACTGAGGTTTCGCGGCTCGGGAGAAGGGAGCTTCCCGGGGAGAAGGTGATTTGGCGCCCAT
>NC_057801.1:532838137-532839219 GCF_018294505.1 Triticum aestivum | reverse complement strand
GAATGGGGGCGGGCGGGGGGGGGGATTGGGAGGGGAGTGGAACCATGTCTTACGGACACATTTGTCTGAAATGTGAGGGGGAGTTATAGTTCTACCCTTGCCTATAGGCTTCTCGGCTTGGGTCTGTGTACTGAGGGTCGGGGATAGTAGAGTAACTTTGCTTCTCCCCAAATAGTGGGTGGGAGCGATTTCGGGCGAGGAGGGCGTGTTTTGAACTATAGTGGGCGCGAGCGATTTTGGGCGAGGAGAGCGTGTTTTGAAATAGTGGACGCAAGCTATTTCGGGCGAGGAGAGCGTGTTTTGCCGACCATGGTTTATGAATTATTCGGCACATGTCATTTCGGCCGAGGAGAAGGCGCGCTTGGATGAAGTTACGAACCTACCCTCGATGTACAACGGGCCAATTGATGCGTGTCCCACATAGGACGGTAATTTCGTGTCTCCCATTTATTTGCTCGGGCGAATTCCACCGAGCAGAGAGGATGTTTAATGGTCCATTCAAATTTTGGGAGAACAAGCATCCACGTCTACCTTACCAAGTCGATTTCAAATTTTGAAATATTAGCTTGCCACTTCTTTTTTAGATGGAGAGATGATGCTCGGGAGTAATGTGTTTTTACATGCTCGTTGCTAGCGATTTACTATATGAGAAATAGTTGACCCACTCAAAAACGCGAATCGAACCCAAAATGAAATATCTTGATTCAATGAAATAGCTCGTTCAGTAGGTCAAAATAGTGAACTGAATCCAAAATTGAACGCCTCAATCGAGTAGCATGTTGTACAGTATTATAGTACTCCATGAACATGTTGAAAGTCAAACTAATGAACTTGTTTGATATACGCGTATATCCGTTCATGTGTGGATTGCAGACAACATGTTCTCCAATTTAAATATTTGAATGCAAGTTTATATTGAAACATGGTTTATATCAGTCTTTGATGCATAATACGCGACCTCCCCCTCTCCCAGACTCCTGTTCTCTCTCTCTCTCTCTCTCTCTCTCTCTCTCTCTCTCTCCGACAATCTTCAATTATGTCACACGCATCCGACACAAAAATCTTGTTGGTTCCTCTCCCTT
>NC_057801.1:532773683-532837793 GCF_018294505.1 Triticum aestivum | reverse complement strand
ATCTATAGGTCTCTCTCGCACACTATGTGTGATACTCTAGCTAGTCCAAGCTAGATATCTTGGGTGCACTCATCGTATGCACACAAATTCCTTGGCTCTTTGCCCATAACTCTCTCACGCACCACTATGTTGTCTCGGAGCTCTTCCCCCCCTCTCTCAACCTCTCCATCCTCCTGGGTCACACATACACATGCATATCTCACTCGCACTCGATAGGCCCATCTAAAACTCTATCTCTCTCCCTCATTCTCTCTCCATCTCACACGCACACACACACACACACAATCTCATGCCTAGCTAGCCAAGTATGATGGTATCTCACTCAATTGGAGGCACACGCAGTCCCCCCTATATGTATATGACTAGCTAATCTTAGTCTCCATCACAAACATGTGCATGGTCTATCTCGATTTCTCTCGGGGCATCTTTCTATCGCGCACGCACTCCCTCGATCTCCCACCCATATAGTCCCCTCACGATCTCGAGGGGATCTCTCTATCACAAGCACACCCTCTCTCCCTCCCCATGCGTCCATGCCATCCATGTGTCCCTCTCGACCTTTTTTCCTTGTTGGCCAGACCTCTATTGGACATGTGCTACAGGGGTGTCTCTCTCCGTTGCAAACAATCACACACTAGCTATCTTCGTGTAGCTCCTCGCCTCGCTTTTCCATCTTGGAGATGCATGCGTGATATGTTCGCATAAGAAACGAAAACACACACACACTCTCTCTCTCTAATTTATCGTTTGTTGTCACTTTCTCTTTCACACACATACTCTTTTTGCACACTTACTCATTCTCCTTCACACGCACTTGATCTGTCTCGACTGAGGCACTCTCCTCCGTCCATAGCATATAGATTTATTGAAAAGTCAAACATCACAAAGTTTGACCATGTACGTGGAGAAAAAGAATTACATCTAGTACGGCAAACATATACCATTAGATTCACCTTGAGATGTAGTTTTGTATGATGTATCTTTGGTATTGTAGATATAAATAACATTTGCGTAAACCTGACCAAAGTTTCCAAAGTTTGACTTCTAAAAGATTTACATGCACTGCATTATCGAGCGGATGGAATATCTCTTTCCCCCTCTCAGCTATCTGACGCACCACTCAGCCTTATCGGGGCTCCTCAATCTCTCTCAAACTTTATTGCTCAGTTTGGTTCGTGACCTGACCCTCATGCCTTGATGGCTGGTACTGCCTGGTGTGGACGTGAGATGTAAAATATTTCTACCTGGCCAGGCTTGTGTGGTGCTGAAGCGTTTGGTTCATGCCTAGGACAGGCAAAGCATCAACGTCCCATCAATCAATCCATGCATCAATTATTTAATGCTAATATCCATCCATGTTGCTGTTAGCCTCGTGGCCGCACGACCAGGCACGGCCAGGCGTTCGAAATCGGTCGCTTGGGCCAGGCTACTTGCAGTGTCTGGAGTTCAGCCAAGCTAATTAAAGTGCAAGGGAACCCAGCCCAGGCGGGCTTTCTTTTTCACAGGGTAGCAACCAAACAAGCGTGCTTGGAATCCAGCCACACCCCAGGCCATGCAAAAGATGCTCAGGACGCGAGCCAAACTGGCCTTATATCTCCCTGGTTCACACATACACATGTCTCGCTCGCGCTATACATATAGACCCATCCAACACTCTTCGCACTTGTTCTCTCTCCATGTGACACGCACCCCCCTAAGTACCATAATCCCTTACTCCATCATAGGCTCTGTTTGGATCCATGGGTTAGAGTTAGTTTGGGTTAGTTTGGAGTCAACTAACCCAAAAAGATCCATACAGGAGGGTTAGTTTGGGTTAGATGCATCTAACCCATCCAAAAAAACTACTCCATCCAAGAGGTGCTTATTTGGGTTAGTTCTTCTCGGGACCACTAATAAACACTTTTTTCTCTCTCTCTCTCCCCGCAGCAGATCCCTCCCCACTTCCTCGAAGCTTCTCGTCCTCTCCCTCCCTCCCTCTCGCACCGCCCGTGAAGGTGCCTCGCCGTATCCGCGCTCCATCTAGCCCTGCCATCCAAACACCTCTTTACTTAGAGTTAGTTCAGGGTTAGAATCTAACTCTAACCTCTAACTGAGTTAGAGTATCCAAACAGGGCCATAGGCGCAAGCACTCCCCCCCTCCAAAGTATGATTATCTCTTACTATCCATCAGGAACACACGTATTGTCTCCTTCCATCCATATGTCTATCTCGATATCTCTCGGGGCATCTTCTATCGCGCACACACCTTGTCACTCGATCTCCCACCCATGTAGTCCCATCACGATCTCCAGGGGATCTCTCTATGACAAACATACACTCTCTCCTCCCCATGTCTGCATTTTCTCCGTACGTCTCTCTCGACCTCTCTCCCTTGTTTGTCAGACCCCTCTTGGCCACGTGCTAGGGGTCTTGCTCTCTCGGTTCCAAACAACCACACACTATGTCCTCACCTTGCCTCCATTGTCGAAGATGCATGTGTGATATGTTTTCATAAGACACGCACGCTTTTTCTCTACTTTTATTGTGTGTTGTCCATGTCCGTTTCACACACGCAGACACACTTTTTTCACTCACTCACTCACTCTCTCTCTCTCTCTCTCTCTCTTTCGTTAGGGACTCTGTCACGTCCATAAGCATATGGATGTTTTGAAAAGTCAAACCTCAGAAAAGTTTGACCAGGTATATGTGGAGAAAAACATTTACATCTGGAACGATCAGTAGATTCATCACAACATGTACTTACTTCATACTATCATTTATCTTTGGTATTGTAGATATAAGTAATTTCTTTATAAACTTGGTTAAAGTCTCAAAAGTTTGAATTAAAAAAAATGTTGGAACTACATTATCGAACGGAGGGAGTAGCTCTTTCTCTCTCTCTCTGCTATCTCTCACGGGCCTCCCCTCTCACTCGAACTCTCTATACCGAGGGATTATACGCTCACTGTGTCAGCGTATAGCTCCGTATATTGTTTAGTTGATCGGTCAACCAATCCACATGCTGCCTTGTTAGCTCGTGTTCTGTATCTTGGTGTGCTGGCCCATGTGGCAGTGGGTGAAAATAAGTAAACTAGAGGCCCATCTGACACGCGGTGAAGTAAACAAAGTTGAAACCACTTGGGGTAGCACCCCGCACGCTAGTAAATTGAGGGTGCATTGAGGACAAACTTCTTGCGCGCGAAGGACGCACTCGCGCACAATTCACCACTGCGCGGCGGCATGCACAGAAGGACGCACTCGTGCACACCCAGCATACAACACACACCAGCACACGTGTACACCAGCGTCGCCGCCGGTTGAGATGGACGGCGAGGCAACCAACAAGCGGAGGCGGCTCGAGCCAAAACCACGTCCGGCGAGCCTGGACTTCATCAGCAGCCTCCCCGATGACATGCTACTCGTCATCATCGGCCTCCTCCCCACCAAATCTGCTGTGCGGACCACCCTGCTCTCCCGACGGTGGTGCCCCCTTTGGCGTTGCGTCCCCCTCAACCTCACCATCAACAACTGGCTCTGTGACCGGGATTGCAAACGCGTGGCCGCAGTCTCCAAGATCCTTTCATCACACCCTGGGCCAGCCAGATGCCTTGACATCCGCATGTTCAGTACCAACTGCAAGGTCCAACCCAAGTTTGACAAGTGGTTCTTATCCCCCTCCCTAGATCAGCTCGAGGAGCTCAGCTTTGAAGCTGGACGATGTCGCTCTCTGTCGCCGTTCGCGCTCCGCCTCACGCCAACGCTGTGCCGCGCGAGCTTTAGCTCCTGCTATCTTCCCCAGATTAATGCCGCACCCGCCCTTCTTCTCCCTCAACTCAAGCAGCTCGACCTCTTCGATGTTGTCATCTCAAAGAAGGCTGTGGAGCACCTGCTTCGCAGCTGTACTGCGCTCGAGTACATTCGTCTTGAGCAGATCCACGGGTTCATTAGCCTCCACATCGCCTCGACGAATCTCCGATGGATTTATGTGTCTTGCTGGCCCCGCAACAAGACATCAATTGGGAAGACATCACTCCAGGTATTCCACATTATGGTCATTGAGAATGCGCCTTTCCTTGAGAGATTGCTTGTATCGGATCTAGAAGGTCCAACAAAAATCAGGGTCATTGACGCGCCGAAATTGACAGCATTGGTGTACTCGTCTGCCAAATTCTCCGAACTCTTTATTGGATCCGTAATCGTTCAGGTATAGCACTCATCTTCTTCTCCGTCTTCTTGAAATTCACATTTTAAAATTTCTTCTTGATGTATTTACGACCGTCTTCCAGAAAATGATTCCCACAAGCTTGACCCACTCCATGCGCACAGTGAAGATCTTAGCACTAAAATCTATCGGCCCCAATCTAGATCAAGTTGTTGGATTCCTTACATGCTTTCTGTGCACGGAGAAGCTACTCATCAAGGTGAAACTTCTTTCCTATAAGTAAACGGTAATTACAACGTAGCTCAATTTTTTCGTAATTTTCCCAAATTACGATGACAAGTGTAGTGTTCAAAACTGCATCTACGCACTGCACTGAAAGAAATGTTTTTAGTATTTTCTCTCACGTGATCACCTGCATCGTTTTTATGCTGTACTACTATAGTAGCCTAGTCTAGTCATAGTGGAAAGTAAGTTAGACTACTCCAGTAACTCTATGGTTACCCTAAGAGCAAGTACTACCTCCGTCCTGGTTTACTCTTCCAATTTTGTACTATCAAAATTTGACCATAGATTGAACTGACAAAATGTTAATGCATGTCACTAAGAACTATATCGTTGGATTCATATTTGAACATAATTTCAAATGGTGTAATTTTTAGTGACATGCATTGGAATTTTCTTAGGTAAATCTATGGTCAAAATTTTATACTAAATACGAGGTAGTATTCCCTTCGTCCCAAAATTCTTGTCTTACATTTGTTTAGATACGGATGTATCTAACACTAAAATGTAACTAGATACATCCGTATTTAGACAAATTTAAGACAAGAATTTTGGGACGGAGGGAGTACAGAAGTGGGCTATGTAGGCCAAAACATGTGCCAAATTCACTTGTGATGCATTTGGCATCGATGCCCCTCCATTGCTCACCTGGTGCCCCAATCTGGATCACCTACTTTGCTCCGGTGCTAAATTAACTCACGCAATGAAAAAACACTGCGTGGGAGAGAGAGAGGACTGAGGCAATAAAAAAACACTTGGTTGGGAGAGCGAGAGGCTGGTGTAGTTGGTTTGATTGATTTGTTTATACATGTGGGTCTGTGTGCACTATGGTGCCAACTCTCTCACATCGCGAGAGCGGTGCCAAAATCTTTTGATTTGACATCGATGTGTATTATGTGGCATACTTTTTCTAAATATGGCATCGACCACATAGTGGAAGGCAACCAATGCCCTAGCTCTTCACGTGCTCCTAGTTAAATGAGAGGAAATAGAAAGAGAGAGAGAGAGAGAGAGAGAGAGAGAGAGAATATCACTAGCCAGCCAACCCTATCGTATGAGCGAATGATATTGGTACCTCTTGATGACAAGGCAATCTTATGCAGCCAGCTACTCTAATATGTTCTCTTCTTTTGCAGATAAAAGAAGACCCGAAAGTGAAAAATGCGCTGCACTATAACAATCTCATCGAATGCCTTGATCTCCATCTTACAAAAATTGATTTGATCGACTACCGAGGCAGCACATCTGATATTAAATTGGCCAGGTTTTTTGTTCTGGAGGCAAGTGTGCTCAAGGTAATGAGGTTTGGAGTTCTCTGGTGCAACAATGAATGGCGTGCTGATCACCCTAAGCGTCTAAGCCTAAATGACAAAGTCTCCGCAGAATTTGTTTTTGAAACATCAAGTGGCCAGAGACTCGAAAACTTATTTGCCCATTAGTGACTTGTCAGGGCCGTGGATTTTAATTTGTATGATAATGCTGCATCCACCTAATGTAACGAAAGTTCTTACGTAAACTTCCTAGTAATTCCCTCTTCCTAGGTGCAGCATTACTCCTAACATTTGTAATATCAGTTTCAAACTTGTAATATTGCCGTGTCCTATTCCTGCGTTTTCAAAATCTTGCGAATCAAACAGGTCCTGAGTTGGTGATGATGTTGTTCCTCTCACCTTTCACCAATAGCCGTCGGATCTAGATCTGACGCATACAAACCAAGCTTCTCCATTTTTGCAAAAAGATGCCCGCACTTGTTCCCTATTTACAAACAACTCCTTGTCTCTCACAATCAGCCTTATCTCCTCCCCACCACATCTAGAAGGCCGTGAAAAAATCTGGCGCGATGGCCGCTGCCTGAGCCGTCCACCCCCAATCTTGGTGTTCCGTGCAATGCACGGGCATCTACGCATGGGAAATTATGTCAAACAGGGCTAGTTGTAAGAAGGCTAGCTCTACAGCCATGATGATAGTGACTGCAGACGGTGAGGCTGACTATCGTATGCCGAACACGGTGCCTATACTCAGGTGTCATCTCCGGTGTAGGGTCTTGTCACTTCACTGTGAGGAGCAGCACGTAATAATTTGACGAACGGGTAGTACAGTGCTAGTACTCCTACTAATACATTGGTAGTACTACTACTAGTACTAGTAGCACCACTGTCTGGATTTAGGAGTACTACCACGTCCATCTAGATTTTAGTATTTGACTAGCAATATATAGTAATGCATGTCACAAATAATGTACTACTCCCTCTGTAAATAAATACATGGTGTTTTATTCCTATCGGCGAGAGAACTTAATGTTTTTTTGCCTACTAGAGTACTAATAGGATTGCATGCAATGAACTAAATATTGCATGTCATGTTTGGTAGTCTGAAGTCATTGAAAGCATGCACGGCCCACATCTCTCATTGGTTGATATGTCACAAAATAAGAAACAAGGAGGGAGTTAATGCACCATGCCTAAGTGTTTTGGGATTATTCGGTTTTCATAATGTGACTTACACAACATTTTTGTTTACATGCATTAACATTTTATTAGTTAAATCAAAGGTCAAAACTTGGCGCAAAATGCAAAGGGGACCAATAAACCAGTAAAAATAAAACTTCTCTCGTTTGGCCCCAACTAGAGGTCCGGTGAGATGACTATACTGCACCGGCATGGAGGGGGACGTAGCTTCATTGACTTACAGCAACTGCCTTTGGGTGAATGACATGTGGGCCCAGGGGGTGGCTGGCCCACCTATCATAGAGCCAAAGGCAGGTGCAGTAGAGGGCCGAGGAATAGTACGGAATCCTACGCACCTACGCACGCTAACCAAGGGCAAGAGTGATCACTCGAATTGCAAGATCAGCTGACTATAAGCTAAGCTAGACCCATGGAGGCGTTGAGCGCGAGCATCAGCCGGCTATGCCAGATGGTCCACGATGCCGGCCTGCGGCCCGGCAATGAGGAACGTCTCTAGGTAGTATTGCTTGAGGCTGCCAGGGTGAGGGGCCGCTGGGACGACAGCTTCGTCTCCTTGTTCGATGAGTTTCTCGTTGGTTTCCTCGACAAGTTCACCGTCGTCAAGAAGCTCGCGGTCGACTTTGACGTAAGCCTCCAGCCGACGCGCCCAGGCTTTGCAATGCCTGCCACCTTCAACGGCCACTATGGTTACAACCTCTTCGACGCACTGGTGGCCCTGCGACTGCCCACCATCGTGCCGGAGAATGTCAACCTCGAGGTCGCGCTCGCCGCGCAGCGCCTGGCGCAGCGAGACACCATCGACACAATCACCCATGTGTACGCGTAAGTCGTCCACAAGGACTACTACATGCAAGAGGAGAACGATAGGACGCTAGCCTTCTTGGACCGCAGGGCAACCTTGGACGGCACTGTTCAGAAGCACGTTCAGCTCGCCGCCAACGCTGCTACTCCTCACACGTCGGTTGGTGACCCGGTGCACTAGGGCGTGAGGATGTCGTTGATGGATCCATATGTATTTTTATCTTTCCGTCAAATCCATGTAGTAGTATATGATACTACAATAATTATCTTACCTTTCGCATCAACTTCATAATTTTCGTACGTACTCCATGCATGAACGGCACCAGAACCAAACTTCTAATTACTCTAGGCAAAATCGTTATTTTCTATCTATCGATCGTGCCATGGAGCAGAACCAAATTTTACAAGTTACGAGTTCAAAAGGAAAAGCCTGCCGTGTTCACGTCGCACCCCCACACGGTTGGTCCGGCACGCCGCTCAAGCGGGAATGCATGCGGTGTTGCATTTTCACTTACAAGTGGGGCCGTAGTTGAGCAAACCGACTATCGGTAAACCCCCACCCCGCCCACCGCGCGATGGCTGAGAAAACAGGAGGGAGAAGATATGGCTGTAGCACGGACTCCAAGAAAATTGGTGTCAGATGGGACTCGTGTGGGTGGCGTGTGCCGTACTGCTAGACGTGAATGCTAGTTATGGCCCATGCCACCCCACTATATCGAGCCTATATCGAGGTACGTAGAACAAATTTCCTGCAGTCCGTGCTTATCCCTCCTCTATCTCTCTTCTTAGCCAACCAGTGGACGCGCGGAGCCCATCGTCTATTTGCTCACACGCGGTCCCACATGTCAGTGAAAATGCAAGCGGACCCACTGAACCTGCACATCTTTCACCTCGACGTGCTGGTGATGAAAAATAAGTCCAAGAAAGATCTTCGGTGGCCGCTTTTGGAGTTACTCAAGAGTAGTAAGATTCTATTTATAGTTTAACCCAAGATGCACATCTCGTGGCTTCAACTACCACTCTATTTTCTTTCATGACACGACCTGGATGCTGGATGTCCCACGTGTCGGCAAAAGGAGGAAGAACCCGACCAAATCTTCGGTTGTGCTCTCGGATTAGACTAGTTGTGCTAACTTAAAAGTTTTATTGTGTACTCCCTCCGTTCCAAAATACTTGAATTCCATTTGTCCAAAAATGGATGTACCTATATACTAAAACATGTCTAGATACATATATATTTTGACAAATAGAAGGCATGTATTGTGCAATGGAGGGAGTAGAATGGATGCAAGTTTTTGTATTGGGAAGAAGAGTACATCCATATATTGATAGAGCGCAATTTAGTAGATGTTCTATCACTTTTAGCTAGCACATAGGCTATAGATGAGATTAGTGCACTTGTTGATACTCCTACTTGGTATGCATGTTGCTGCTTAGACGCAGAGAAAAACGGACTGGAGGGAGTACTAGAATAGAGGCTAGACATGAGACTAGAAGCGAGGAAGCAACGTCTACTTCTTTACACTCGAAGAAGAAAGAAGCACGCAAGATCTAGCCTCCGCAGATCAACAATGAATGCATCGAGAAGGCACTAATCCAACTTACAGGAGTAGTAAAATGTATTCTTGTGGTTCTTGTTTTCTTTGGTCTTGCTTTTCTAGTCAAAATTATCGTTGGAGTTCGTGCAAAACGGAGGTCCATTTGGGGTCATGCATTGCAGTTGGCCTTACAAGTGGGACCGCAGTTAAGGAAACCGACTATCGGCAAACCCCCACCTTGCCCGCCGCGTGATGGCTGAGTTAGAGAAATGATGAGGTTGAAGAGATTGCTCTAGCATGGACTCCAAGAAATATGGTGTCAGATGGAAGTCATGCTGGTGGCGTGTGCCGTACTCCTGGACGTGAATGCTTGTTCTGGCCCATGCCACCCTACTACTCCTAGTACTTACTATATAGTACTACTAGTATCGAGGATTCGAGGTGCTGGTTACGTACTACAATATGGCTACAGTAAAAACACCCGCACGACGCGCGAAGCATGTGAAGCTAGTACAAATAGTGTACTACTATTGTTGATTGGCCTCATCCGATAACCTCTTGCAATGCACGTACAATTATGTATTCAGAAAATATTTTTTTGCCTCGTCGCACCACTCACTCACAGAAGCGACTCGAAAGACATTCATAAATTTAGTAAGTTTATCACAGGCATATCATTTTATTACATACAACAGGTCATCAACCCACATCGACAATGAGGATACATTATAAATACTAAAGTTTTCACCACACAACAAATAACAAGCAATGAAATGAACTTCAACTCAACCATTCCTCGACGTTGGAAACGCTTGCGTTGAACAACAAGTGATTCTCTGGGACGGGCTATCCATTGTCGATCAGGAGACCAATGCAGGACTGATCATCCAGGCTAAAGCGGCCTACTATATCAGTACCAGGGTAGGGAACCACCCAAATGTCCGAGGCATAGACACCGTTTCTTCTCATAAATGGTAGTAACGTTGTGTCAACAACAGTTGGATCGCCTTTCACCATCATTGGATAGTTTTGTCCAAGGAAGAGCGAGTTTTCTCCAAGACCATCAATTCTGTACCAGGGAGAAGGAGTTGGCGCTAGCACACTAGTATACATCCCGAATACCATGCAACGGATGTTGGAATAGGTCCGGAGAGTGCGACCATGGGAGACTACACCTGCTTCCTTAGCAGTAACATCATCAGTGGGCTGTATACACACGAGAAGAGGTGATCTATCAAAATTAGTTGCGAGGCACCAAATAGTATATGGGCGCTGCTCGTCCTCATGCTCGTCATCATCACCATCGTCATCTCCCCCTTGGTTATAAAAATCTTCAAGTATAGGTGGTGGAATGTTCACAGGACCTTGGAAACACAAGAAGAAGGTTAATTTGTAAAGGGAAACTTGCTAACCCGCATGCATGTGGATGAAACAATTATAATTACGGTGGAAGACAAACGTATAGAAACAACGAGGATGCCATGCAAAAACAGTGACACGAGTGGTGGTAGCAAACACAAGGCCCTCATATTGAATTGCATCATAGTACTCATCCGTGTACAGAAACTGATTTTTGAGCAATATCCATCCAGTCAAACCACCGAGGACGGCAAAAAGCTTGTCGAAGATAGCAACAACTTCATAGTTTTTGTAATTCCCAGAGCGGTTGGGAACTCGAGAAATTGCTATATTCCTTAGAAGACAGTCACCATGATTGTATTTGAACGTGCCTACAATACCGGTGTGCTCAACCTCTGGGCAGTCTGCTGAGATTTTTGGAAGTGGAACCCGGTCACGAGTGTACAAATTCACAAGTTCCCACTCGCAGTTGGACCCAATGTAAACAACCCAATCTCCATTTGCGCCTGCCCAAGCCTTTCCCTCAAGCGATGGCATCTTAACATCATACGTATCATTATCAAGCGGCATCTACTTGCACAGGGCGAGGCCTCCATCGTGACGGCGCCAGTCATCAGGGTCACGGCGAAGAAGATAGGGGAGATCAAACCACTCCTTGACTCTTGGGTTCCTTGTAATGATGTTATTAGTTGAGTCAAGAATGGGCTTGAACGAACTTGCCATGCTAGCCGAGGTGATGATGTCGCACCGATCAATGAGTTCCTCCACCACGTGATATTTCAGATCGGGGCAAGAATAACGGGGTCGTTTCCGTCCTGTTCCCTCCATGGAGAAGACGATCGAACAATGGCAGAAGAAAGGGCGAAGGGCTGAAGGAAAATGGAGGAGGGAGAGGAAGAGCGTGCGATAGTAGTTCCAAATCGAGAGGGAAAGGCGAAGAGTCGGTGGACGGTTGCCAGTTTGCCATGGTTCACAAAGGGGCTCCCCGGCCTACACGTCGGTTCGGAAATACTCCTACTACTCGCTGTCGTCTCACTGATATGTTGGAACGGGACCACATGTCAACGAAACATGGTGTGTAATTTCTCGTGCAAAATGCGATCTAGCCATGTTGGCCCGAGGTGCCGCATTAGTTATCGACCTTTAATTTTTTTAATGGCGTGCCGTTCAGTTTTGAAGCATGACTAACTGGTACTGTACGCAGAGAAAATATAAACTACTCTACCACTACTCCACCTCCAGTACTAGTAGTATAAAAAAGATATATAGGCTGAAGCTTCAGCGCTTTCTTGCCAAGGGCTGCCCACTTGCTTCTCACACTACCACCCTCTCTCCAGATCTAAAAAAGACGGCCCCTCTCTCCCTCCTCACCGGTGGTCACAGATCCGCCGGGGAAGAAAAGGACATGCAGCGTTGACGCATTCGTCGTCGGCGAGCGAGGTCACGCACTGACGACAAGGCCGTCCTCTCAGACCTAGCGCCCGCACGGGATGGCCTCCGTCCCCAAGCTCGCTGCAGTAGTGTGTGCGGAGGACGACGACCACGAGCGAAGCCACTTCCCGCCGACCCTCAGGTATGCTACCTCTTTTCGAACCATACCCTTGTTCTATTGCCCCATCTGGCACGCCGTTGCATGTGGATCTTTTTCCACTCCACCATCTTCCCAATTTGCTATCCTCTGCTCTGCTGGCCACGCAGACGAAAACCATAATTTGCACTATTAAAGGAAACCCTACTTCATGCAGACTAATCCATGTCTGGGTTGAATAAGGAAAGGAAGGGAGACTGTACTGTCCAAGAGAGTAGGCATCGAACCCGCATCTAGGTTGAAAAGGGGAAAATCAGTAGCTAAGTAACGAGTCTCGTGTCTCTTGGTTGAAGAAGGGTAGAAAGACATGACAACACAATAGAGAATGACCAGGTCGATCGGTTTGTTGTCCTCACAAAGGAAAAAGGTGGCTAAAGAGAACAAAAATGGGACGTAATCCACATATGCTGCCTGGATATTTGTTGCTCTGGGCAACCATACCTCCCTCACCATTCTGCGTCCATGGAGGTACATCGTACTGGTGCGCCCACTATCCGAATGGGCCTCCCATGCTCTTATTGCCACTTTTTTGCTGTTAGTATAACCCCAGCAGTCAAGTCAAGCAATGCTACTGCTAAAGTGATGCCACATTTAACTAATGCCGCTCTCAGTCTAATGCCACCAATAAATTTAAGCAATGCCATTTAATTTCACTGGATTATTTCAGGGTTAGCTGTTGATTGTGGATGTATTAAAGATTTTTCAGCTAAGGCATTCTAATACTGTTGCACAGCCACTATACCAACGATGAAACTTGTTACTACCTTCAGATTTTTGCACTGTTAATGCTTATAGATTACATACCTCACTTTCATGAGATAAGTTAATTTTTTTGTACAGTGTCACCAAAATGCAGGCGCTGATGTCATTTTATTTTGGTTAAACTGCACAGACAATTATGAAGACAAGAGGAAAGGTCAAGAGTGGGCACCTCCTCCTCCGGCTGTTCTGTTGATTCGTTCGATCAAGTTTTTATGTTTGATCGATTATCAAGATTGGGATAACAATTTTTAAGGCCCCCCCCCCGAGTTCGAAATGATATTTACCTTGGAGGTACATGGTTTGCAATTTTTTTATACTGTCATTAGTTAATAATACTAGTTACCCTTCAGACTTCTGTATTTGGTTTAATGCTCATGCACAACTAGTATACCAATGCTGAAACTTGTTACCTTTACATTTTCTATTGTTAATTCTTATAGAAACCTTCCAGTGCTAGAGTTTATTGAAATCTGTTCAGTAAAACCATTGTACTATACCCTGTAATAAACTAACTACTCTACTGTTGCACTAGCCACTGGATTAGTGTATATTTGTAGTATTCGAATGGTGTTGCATTAGTGTATGGACATAAATAAAGTGTGGCAAGCTTGCCCAGATATGTGCTCAAGAAAACTACTACCTGTTTTTATAAATACTAGACGTTTCGGTACTTTAAATTGAACCGCGAAAACGTCTTATATTAAGGAACAGAGGGTGTAGAGTTCACTCAAATTATCCCGGTAAAGCTAGTCACACCTTTGTTAAAATTAATGTTCATTATGTTATCGGAGGAGGTCTGTATGTTTGTCTCTAATGCCTGTCGACTACATACCCGACATCATGATGTAATGTTAAGTCATTTCCTTTTGTACAATGTCACTAAATTGTCAAGGCGGTGATGGCATTTTATTTTAGTAGAACTGCACAAAATTTGCTTAAAAGAAGAGGAAAGGTCAGGAATGGCTCAGTTTTTCAGAAAAAACTATGTATGCCTTCCTGACATCAGCCACTGTTGCTTTATTTATTCCTTCAAACAGGTGGTTAGAAATAGTCTTGCTACCTTTTCCCATTAAGAAATTGGAATGCTTATATTTGTGAGTCTATGCTTCAACTAGTGCCCCTTTTATAGTAATCACACTTTCAATATCTATGCAAACAGGGATGCTTGATTTTAGTGGAACTGCACAATAAGTCCAACTGGTTCAACATTAGGAGCATGTTTTTTTCCAAACCTTTATATCCAATTGGTGGCACTATGAGCTGTTCATTACGAAGGTACATGGTTTGCTACTATCTTGCTACTCTTTTTGTACTGTCATTAGATAGTAATACTAGTGGTTTGCATGTGAATTTATTGGTAGGGTGGACCTACATTGGAGGTGCAAGACATGATTCAATGATTGGATGCTGAATTTCGGTTGTATCGATTTCACCTCTTCCATCACTGCGAACATGGTGTGGTATATGTTTACTAGCTGCTTGATATTTGTGCAGACAGAGATGTCTGCCCGTTGCTATTTGGCAAACAAACAAAGTGTCCGCAATTTTGGTTGAACTGCACAAGAGAATAGTATAGTCACTACATGCAGTGCCATTTGAAAATAGACACAAAGATTGGATAGTCACTTCATGGACTGCAGAAAAGTAGTACTGTACTATTTACTGGCCAACACTAGGTGCTTCATTGCTTTGGTCTGATTATACAGTGGGCGTCATTTTCCCTAAGTTAAAGTTTGTATTCCGAAAATAGTCTCGCGGTGTGATCGAGAGAAGACCAAATCATATTGCGGTGGATGTTCCTCCATCATGTGTGGTTCATTCTCATGGTTCCAGCTGTTGGTGAAACCACTTACGTTTGCAAGAGGAATTGTAGACTTCACAAACCAATTTATCTTTCAGTCTGTACTGAATGTTGGCCAAGAGAAGCATCCATGTTAGTAGGAAGAACAATTGTTTTTTCTAGATCTTTGCTTTTGGAGCTACATATTTGTATATGATCTATGAATCATTGAGATGCATTAACATGTTGATCTTATGTATGGGAATCGTACTAGTTAGTTTTAGTTGCGACGCTAGATCCGAAGTGGCTGATCTTTGCTTTTGGAGCTACATATTTGTATGTGATCTGTGAATCATTGAGATGCATTACCAGTTACTTATTTCTGTTCGCTCAGTGTTTACAAGTTACTGATCGATCATTAGCTACCCTACAAATGCGCTCCTGGCAGTTTTATTTGCGACGCAAGATGCAAAGTGGCAGTTTTTTGAATAAAAATGCCTACCTCTGAAGAAACTGACAAGCTACACTATCGATCCTACATGGATAAAAATGCCTACCTCTGAAGAAACTGACAAGCTACACTATCGATCCTACACGGATAAATAGCGGAGCATGCACGTACTATCTCCTTTCCGGTTTGCAGGGCTCAATTCAAGAAACGACCTACTTGATCCTACATGAATAAATAGCGGATCACGCATGTACTAGTACCTCCTTCCCTTTTTTGCAAGGTAATACATTTCTCATTCGTAAAATAAAGATCCGGTTACAAGACACGTAATCACTGACATTACAGTACTGAAAGGATAGGATAATCCTACACAAAAAACCGACATTACTAGTACCTCCTTTCCGGTTTGCAGGGCTTAATTCAAACCTCTCACCAACCAAGGTACTCCCTCCGTCCGGCTTTATTAGTCCCGTGAGCAAAGCAGCAAGACCAAGGCATGGAAATAATTAACGGCATGCAGAAGTTTAAGCCTAATTAATTCCAGCGATTTAAGTGGCTGCATGCGTGCCCTCGGCTGTGACTCGTTGCATGCTGCTTCGTGTACTACCTGCAAGCGATTCTGAGTGCTTGCATGCAGCCGGCCGTAATTAAGGCAGCTAACTGATGCGAAAAAGGTACGCTTTAATTGTTGTGGGCTTTTTAAATCCGTGGAATCATTATTGACAAGGAGGGAGATGATTCGAGTGCACTCGTTTGACCGCCATGCCGGCATGTGACCCAGACAGGACATGACGACACAGTCATAATTTTAGTTTCCCTAGTTTTCCATGGCAAGCTGGCGTGCTAAGCCATTATGCATTGAATTCCGATGACCGTCGCGCTACCTTCCCCCTATAAGTACTGTTTCCTGGCCTTCTCCGGTGCCACCATGACCCAACTCGCCATATCCTCATAAGCCCCCATCGGCCCGACGTCGCTCGCCACGTCCGCCATGCCCCCACCCGTCCGCGGTAGGCGACGCCGGAGGCGGTCACCACCGGAACTAGTGTTCGGTTTTTCACCGGAAGGCAGACGGAGGGAGGAGGCATTCTATCTGTCTTTAGATGGCAATGCGCAGATCGAGGAGTTGTTGGAGCGCGACTGCATGGCGGAGGAGCAGGAGTTGTTGGAGCACGACCGCCTGGCGGAGGAGCAGCGTATCGCCGATTTGCGCCGCCAGCGGGACATGTAGCAGCAGCGCACCGACGCTCTGAGTCATGAGCAGAGCGCCCGCAACTGGGCCGACTACGTGGAGGCCGGCGCCCAACAAATAGCCCTGGAGGCTGTCGGGCACGCACGCGTCCGCGACGCCGATTTTTACTACCAGCTCGTCAAGTGGGTTTCCCGCTTGGAAGCCGAAGCTTCGGTGGACCACGCCGGCATGGAAAGGGCCAACACGCGCGAGCAACGCGCCCTATCGCACCTCTGGCAAGTCCGAGGCGAGGCGCAGGACGCCGGTGCCGGCGTTTAGCGTGTACCACAGATGGCGGCCGGCATCATCAAGTTAGCTAAGAGTAAGTTAGTACTTGTATGCTACTAGAGTATTACTGGGAGTAGATAGTTAACTTGGCTATGATGGTTGTGAACGTGGAAGTTCAGTACTCTATATGTGGATCGGACCTGTTACTTTGCTCTGAATGTTGAACTTTCCGTTTGAACGTATGGAATGGGCTGTTATTTTTTAAATGGGTTGTATTTGTCCTCCACGGGTTTAGAGGCTGACTTGTGGGCCTAGCAAGTTGATGCGCACAGAATCAAGAGATGATTGTACGTGGAGAGGATGACAACAGGGACCCGCCAAGGTCATGGCAGTACGCAAGCAAGTGCCTCCTTATTTCAAGCCAATAAAAAATGGCTCCTCCTAGTGGATTTCTGACATCTGGGAACCATGCCATTGTCAACATAGTCAATAAACGAGAGAATTGCACAACGAGCGGCTGACACCAGGGACCCAGCAGCTCGCCTAGTTATTTTTGTTTTGGGTTAATTTGATAAATGCCACTCCAAATCTGGTGTATCCGAGAAATGCCACTTCAATTTCCAAACTTTGAAAAATGCCATTTCATGCCATTTCTAGTGGCATTTTTCGAAGTCTGGAGTGGCGTTTTTCAAAGTTTGCAAACTGCAGTGGCGTTTTTCAAAGTTTGCAAAAATTGCAGTGGCATTTTTCAAAGTTTAGAAATTGCAGTGGCATTTTTATGAATCGCCATAATTGGAGTGGCATTTATCTAATTTGTTTTTGAGAAGGAAGCAGGGTGTCAACTGGGCTGTGCGGGACACTCTGGGCTGTCTAGACAGCCTTTTCTTTTATGTTTACCACATACCAGCCCAGTAGTTTTTTTCTTTCTGAAAATGGCTAGCCCAGTTTTTTTGTGATTTGTCAAGTAAGTCGCTTTATCAGGCCTGTTGGGCTGCAAATCTTTCAAGACATGGTGAGCTTCATTCGGCTGGCTGAGAAAATGGCCTATCAGTAATGAGAAATGGGCTGTACATTTTTGAAACACATCAAACCGGCATTTAGTTTCAAATATCTTTTCATTTCAAGATTTTAAATTGCATTGATTTTTATGCGTGGACAATTTTATTGGAATTTATATTGATATAAATTTATTTTTAAAATCAGTCTGAATGTGACTCGAAATTTCGGGATTAAAAACAGTTCAGACCGCACCGACATATGCAAAATTTCGTATAATTTTTTAACCGTGGCCACAATATGGGCTATAATGCTAACAAAAAGAATATGGGCTCCAAAAAAACCCGTAAGAATTAGCAAATGGGCTGTAAATTAGTTTAAATAATGGCAGATGGGCTGTATGCTGTTTTCCACAGATTTGAGGCTTTCCACAGATGGCCTGTATACTGTTGGATGTCCATCCAATGACCGTCGTGCTTCTTCAATCCCTGCTCTTCCTGCTCCAGCCGCTCAAACAAGCGCCGGCGGGACTGCCTGCTCCCTCCTCTCCGCGGCCGGCTTTGCTGCCGCGCAGGCCTCACCGCCCCACCGTACTCCCATCGCTGGCCTAGCCATCCCTCTACTCACCCACAGTCCCACACCTGCTGTTATTCTCCGGCGACGGCAGACGAACCAGTAAACCCTCGTACAGTCGTACTCCCCTCTGCGTGGGAAACAACTGCCGAGTCTTCCCTGCCTTCGTGTCATTCCCTTCCTAGGCCTCGCCGTCGCCCATCGCCCTGGTGCTCTTGGCGCGGCCTTGTCAACGTGGTCATAGACCGACATGCATGTGAAGTGGACTGTACGTGGAGAGGCCGACAGCTGGGTCCACGGCCGCACGCAAGGAAATGCCTCCTTATTAGACGCAAAATAATGATTCCTCCACCTGACATCTGGGACCCACCGAAAGGGCCTCTGTATTTCGTGAAAAAATGTTACCGCCGCTGACAGCTCGGACCCACCAACTATATCTTCGCACACAAGGAAGTGCCTCCTTATTACGCACAAAAAAATGAATACCCCCTGCTAGCTGGGACCCAGTATAGTGGGCCTACTAACTTACTAAGTTGACGGGGACGAATGGCTTTGTCAACTTAGTCAATATGCACGATTCTAGCTCGACTGACCATACGATGTCCATCCAACGGCCGTAGTGCTTCTTCAACCTCTGGTCTTTTTGCTCCAGCTACCCAAAGTAGCGCCGGTCGTGCCGCCTGCTCCTGCCTTCCGTGGTCGGCTGTGCTGCCGCGGAGGACTCACCGCCCCCATACTACTCCCACCGCTAGCCAGGCCCTCCCTCCACTCCACTCACCCACACCCCCTGTTATTCTGCGGCAACGACAGCGCAGCCGAACCAGTGAACCCTCGTACTCCTCTCAGTGTGGGCATCCACTGCCGCGTCTTCCCCGGCTTCGCATCGTCCCCTTCCTAGGCCTCGCCGTCGTCCACCGCCGTGGTGCTCTCAGTGCGGTGTGGTCAATGTGGTCAACGACCGAATTCCATCGGAAGAATACTGTACATGGAGAGGCTGACAGCTGGGTCCACGGCAGCCGCAAGGAAGTGCCTCCTTATTACGCGGAAAATAATTATTCCTCCACCTGACAGCAGGGACCCACCAGATGGGCCACCAGTATTTCAGGAAAAAAATGTTTACCCCTGACTGTTGGGACCCACCCGATGGGCCACCGTATTTTGCGAAAAAAAAGTCCCCCTGCTGTCAGCTCGGACCCACTGCAAGTGCCTCCTTATTACGCACAAAAAAATGAATACCCCCTGCTAGCTGGGACCCACCTTGGTGGGAGGTTGGCTTGTGGGCCTACTAAGTTGACGGGGATGGAGGGCTTTGTCAACTTAGTCAATATAAACGATTCTAGCTCCAGTGACCATACGATGTCCATCCAACGGCCGTAGTGCTTCTTCAACCTCTGGTCTTCTTGCTCCAGCTGCCCAAAGCAGCGCCGGTCGTGCCGCATGCTCCTGCCTCCCGTGTCCGGATGTGCTGCCGTGGAGGCCTCACCGCCCCCTACTATTCCCACCGCTGGCCAGGCCCTGCGGCGACGGCAGCCTCACACCGTAGCCAAACCAGTGAACCCTCGTACTCCTCTCCGCGTGGGCTTCCACTGCCGTGTCTTCCCCGGCTCCACGTCGTCCCCTTCCTAGGCCTCGCCGTCGTCCACCGCCCTGGTGCTCTCGGCGTGGCGTGGTCAACATGGTCAAGGAATGACTTCCATCGGACATGGACTGTACGTGGAGAGGCTGACAGCTGGGTCCACGGCCGCAGCAAGGAAGTGCCTGCTTATTACGCGGAAAATAATTATTCCTCCACCTGACAGCGGGGACCCACCGGACGGGCCACCGTATTTCACGAAAAAACGTTTCCCTTGACTGCTGGGACCCACCAGCTACATCTTTGCACGCAAGGAAGTTTGTCCGGGCAAAAAAAAAAACGATTCGCCCTCCTGACTGCTGGGACCCACCAGCTACACCTTCGCACGCAAGGAAGTGCGTCCGGGCAAAGAAAAAAACGATTCGCCCCCCTGACTGCTGGGACCTACCAGCTACATCTTCGCACGCAAGGAAGTGCGTCTGGGCAAAAAAAAACCCAAAACGATTCGCCCCCCTGACTGCTGGGACCCACCAGCTACATCTTCGCAGGCAAGAAAGTGCCTGACAGTCGGGACCCACCTGGTCGAAGCGTATGTAGCGTTGTCATTCTGGTCGCGAACGTGTACGTACGTATATACTGGTGGATGTAGAGGCGCGCACGTGTCGTAGTAGTGGCGCGCACGTAGCATGTACACATACGTACAACGGCCAGGGTGCAAGAACGAAAATACGGCCACGTTTGTGTACATACGGGCGGGGTCTCGAACGCCTACTCGCGCATACGCACGGCGAGGGCTCGTGTACATGGCTGTGTCGGAATGGAGAAACAGCGTTGTCGTCATGTTCATGGGGAGGCAACGGAATGCATCGTGTTCATGGGGAGGCAACGGAATGCGTCATGTTCATCGGGAGGCAATGGAATGCGTGGGAGCCAACCGGCTTGGACGGAACATGCGATGGAAACGAGGCCTGGCGTACCGTAGAACGGAGGAAACGGCCTTGTGTTCGACCGACCACGTTCGAAACGGGGTCCTGTTGATCGGGAGGGGTCTGGCATACCGCAAAACGGAGGAAATGGACCTCCTACGGTCGAAACGGGGGTCCTGTTGATCGGGAGGGGTGTGGCGTACCGCAAAACGGATGAAATAGACCTCCTACGGTCGAAACGGGGGTCCTGTTGATCGGGAGGGGTGTGGCGTACCGCAAAATGGAGGAAACAGACTTGTGTTGGAGCGCTATGGTCAAAACAGGGGTCCTGTTCATCGGGAGGGGTGTGGCGTACCGCAAAACGGGACTCCACGTGATACTGTTCATCTCCACCGTCGACCTCCTCCGGCCTCCACGGGCTACCGTCGACCTCCTCCAGCCTCCACGGGCTCCTGTTCATCCAGCCTCCACCGTGCGCTACTCCACTGGCTACTGTTCAATCACCCCTCCACCGTCTATTGTTCATCGAGCCCTCCACACCACGGGGTCCTGTTCAACCACCCCTCCACGGCCACCCCTCCACCGTCTACTGTTCATCCAGCCCTCCACACCACGGGGTCCTGTTCATCCAGAGGCAATGCCACCGCTCACTATTCATCCAACCCCCCCGCAACACTCACTGTTCATCCAATCGATCGGCTTCAGTTAGTAGCAGTAGCGAAGGAATCGCTCGATTGGGTTCAGTTAACAGCCATCGATCGATCGCTTGGGTTCAGTAATGCATATCCTGTAGTGCAATCGCTCGGGTTCAGTTAGAGCCCAACGCCTCTCTCGGGTTCAGTTAGAGCCAACGCCTCGCACACACGTGCGTACATGTACGAGAGAAACGCGCATCGCTCGGCCCCCGACCTCCTACCGTAACCGGCAACTCCCCGAAATTTTCCTCCCCCTCGCTTCTACCACGGTTTTTTTCATCATGGATGGCCCAAAGAATGTCATGCAGCTGCGTCTCCGGCCCGCCCAGGACGAAAAGCCCATTTTCTGTCATGATTTTTTGTCATAGAAGTAGGAGCCCACCACATCTATGATGATACCGGGTTTTATCACAATTATCGTCATAGAAGTGTCATATGTATGATAGAAAAAAATTTCGTTCGACCCAAAATGTCACGGATGTGTCTTTTTTTTGTAGTGTATAAAGGAGAAAAATACTCTCTAGGACGCGAACATCCGACTAGACGTCGAATTAAAGGATGTTCGGGCCCAGCTTGCTGACTCCGTAATGGAGAATAAGAGGCTACGGCGCGGCATATTCAGTAAGTGCTCTGATGAACCACTATAAAGTTCGGCAAAGAAGCATGCTAATAGAGTTATGTCTGTAGGCATGCTAACAGGCCGTCACGAGGAGGAGATGCCCGGATCTGCTGGCGATCTTCTGACGGAGCTCTCACAGCTGCACGAACAAGTTCGGCAGGTGATGCGGGGAATTGCCCAAGCCTTGTGACCATCCGCCTCCCTGCCAGGAGGCATGGGGGAGCTTGTGGAGATGCTCAAGGGAGCACAACAGCTCTTCCGATTATGGAAGTCATCGGCCTGCCGACAAGGCGCAAGGGAAGCCTGGGCCATGGTGAAGACACGGTACACCAAGGCTGACCCGAACCACATGGCCGAGGTCGGACCTGTTGGGTCAGATGGGAAGGAGATCCCTGTACATCTGGTGTATGACCAAGTAGCATTAGCCGCTAAGTATTCCCAACAGGACTATAGGCTAGACAGGCTGTTGGATGGTATAGAAGAAGAATTTAGTCAGTCTAAGTGACGTTGTACTTTGAAGGACCTATTTTGTAAATCATTTGTGTTGGACGACCTTTTTGCTTCAACCTCTGAACCCGATAGTCCGGAGTGTATCCGAATACCTGCTCGGTTATGTTAAAACCGGGGCACGCGTGGAAACAAGGCGTAGGGGTCATAAGTGCTTGAACAGACAAGTACCCAACTAGTTATGTTATATTACATGGGTAGTAAGAAACATCTTCCAGGGAGAATAGTTCCGTTAAGGGTTCCTTTCCCTGGGTGTCCATGCATTGATGTGCATGTCCGAACTGCGAAAATTTACGCAGGATATAAGCATCTGGGGGCATGTTTTGTAATAGGTAAAATAAATCTTTTGTTCACCGACCGAATATTCCCTTAAGGACGCTAGCTTTCGGCTTCACCCAGTCTGAGGTACACATACGGCTAACCCGGCAGTAACAATCGCATAGGTGCTCCCCTTATGCCCTAGCCGAATTAATGAGAATGTAGGGCATAAACACAAGAGCCAGGCAACCCAGCTTGGCCAAAACTTAAGTCATATCGATGCATATAGTGGTGAAAAAATGCACATATGGAGAAGTGACGCATATGTGGTGGGCATAAAGCCCAGAAGACAGTTAAGCTTCTGTGTAAGAAGCCCCCAGGTATATTGAGCGCGCATAGCGCGGCCAGAGTGTGCAGTCAAAGCATACTTGAAGATTTTAAGGCTATAAATGTAAAAGGGAGAGAGAGAGAGAGGATATAATTTAAAAAGGGAGACGGAGGTAAGGAGACAAACATGGAGTTCGGCACTAGGCATAGAATCTTTGGAGTCCGGCTGCGTTCCATGGGTTCGGCTCGAGTCGATTGTCTGATGCATCATGCACATGGTATGCACCTCCAGTGGGAACTTTGTCAATGATGAAGGGGCCCTCCCACTTGGGCTTGAGCTTGTCCTTTTTCTTCTCTGGTAGGCGTAGAACGAGTTTGCCAATGTTATAAGTTTTGGCCCGCACTTCTATGCTTTGATACCTTCGAGCCTGCTGTTGATAGAATGCGGAACGGGCCTTCGCGATGTCACGCTCCTCCTCCAGGGCATCTAAGCTGTCCTGCCGATCCAGCTCAGCTTCTCTCTCTTCGTACATGCGCACTCTAGGTGAATCATGGATGATATCGCAGGGTAGCACTGCCTCTGCGCCGTACACCATAAAAAATGGCGTGTATCCGGTTATGCGATTTGGCGTGGTCCACAGCCCCCATAATACGGAGTCAAGCTCCTCGACCCAGTGCGTATCTGGTTCTTTCAAGGATCGCACTAGTCTGGGTTTAATGCCGCTCATAATAAGAAGTTCGCTCATTCGACTTGACCGTTTTTTTGGGGGTGATAGATGGAGGTGTAATCAAGTTTTATGCCCATTTTGCTACACCAGGTTTTCACCTCATCGGCTGTAAAGCTTGAGCCGTTATCGGTGATGATGCTGTGGGGGACACCGTAGCGGTGTACGACCCTGGATATAAAGTCTACCACTGGTACGGATTCGGCCGTTTTAACTAGTTTGGCTTCTATCCATTTGGTGAATTTATCGACCATGACCAACAAGTATGTCTTCTTATGGCTTCCTCCTTTAAGGGGTCCAACCATATCGAGCCCCCAGATCGCAAAGGGCCAAGTTATGGGGATTGTTTGGAGGGCGGCGGGCGGCATATGGCTTTGATTTGCAAAATGCTGGCAACCGACGTGGTGTTGGACAAGGTCTTATGCGTCTGCCCGGGCTGTCGGCTAGTAGAAACCTATACGGCAGGCCTTGCCTACAAGCGCCCGAGCTGCGGCATGGTGGCCGCCGAGTCCGGCATGAATTTGAGCGAAGAGCTGCTGCCCTTCCTCTTCGGAGATGCACCTTTGGAGCACTCCGGTTGCGCTTTTCTTATAAAGCTCTCCCTCGTGCACTTTGTAGGCTTTAGAGCCGCACAATGCAGCGTGCCTCATTTTGGTCCTCCGAGAGTTCCTGCCTATTTAAGTAATCTAGGAGGGGTTCCGTCCATGGGGTGATGACCTCCATGATCACGTGGGCCAAAGGTGTGATTTCGGTGGCGGAGCCTCCGATTACGTCAGATTGTTCAGGATCTGGGGTTGTACGCGGATCCGGACTAGTATTGCCGGACTCCACTTCCCATACCATGGATGGCTTGAACAACCTTTCCAAAAAAATATTTGGTGGGACGGGGTCACGTTTAGCGCCGATGCGGGCAAGGATATCCACCGCTTGATTGTTTTCCCGAACCACATGGTGGAATTCAAGCCCCTTGAACCGAGCTGCCATTTTGAGAATGGCATTACGGTAAGCCGCCATTTTCGGGTCCTTGGCGTCAAAGTCTCCATTTATTTGAGATATTGCGAGATTTGAATCCCCACATACTTCTAGACGTTGAATGCCCATGGAGACTGCCATCCGAAGATCGCGCAACAATGCCTCATACTCTGCTGCATTGTTGGAATCTGTGTAAAGTATTTGGAGTATGTATTGGACTGTATCTCCGGTGGGGACGTCAGGATGAAGCCAACCCCTAGACTAGCCAGCGTCTTAGAGCCGTCAAAGTGCATGATCCAATTGGAGTATGCGCCATATTCTTTAGGGTGTTCGGCTTCTGTCCATTCGGCGACAAAGTCAGCCAGTACTTGTGACTTAATGGCCCGTCGTGGTTTGTATGGTATGTCGAACGGGAGGAGCTCGATAGCCCATTTTGCAATCCAGCCCGTGGCGTCGCGGTTATTTATTATGTCATTGAGTGGTACTTCGGAGGCCACCGTGATTGAGGACTCTTGAAAGTAGTGTCGTAGTTCTCAGGATGCCATGAAGACCGCGTATGCTATCTTTTGATAGTGTGGGTATCGTGACTTGGATGGAGTGAGTACAGTGGATACGTAGTATACCAGCTTTTGTAATTGGAATTCATGTCCATCTTTCTCTCGTTCGACGATGAGCACTGCACTTACAACCTGGTGTGTTGCAGCTATGTATAATAGCATGGGTTCGCCGACATTTGGCGCTGCCAGAATTGGATTGGTGGCCAAGAGGGCTTTTATTTCCTCTAGCCCAGCCATAGCCGCATCCGTCCACTCGAAGTGTTCAGTGCGTCGAAGATGGCGCTAAAGAGGTAGCGCCTTTTCTCCTAATCGGGAGATAAAGCGGCTTACGGCGGCCACGCATCCGGTTAGTTTCTGGATTTGCTTGAGGTCTGTTGGGGTAGCCAACTGCGACAGAGCTCAGATTTTAGCCGGGTTTGCTTCGATTCCTCTATTGGAGACAATAAAGCCCAAGGGTTTTCCGGCTGGTACGCCAAAAACACATTTTTCCGGGTTGAGCCTGATGTCGTATGTTTCGAGATTGTCGAACGTAAGCCTCAAGTTGTCTATTAATGATTCGATGTGTATGGTTTTGATGACCACATCGTCTATGTAAGCCTCCACTGTTTTGTCGATTTGTGTTTCCAGGCATGTCTGAATCATGCGTTGATAGGATGCACCGGCGTTTTTGAGCCCGAAAGGCATGGTGTTAAAACAGAAGGGACCGTATGGAGTGATAAATGCCGTTGCGGCTTGATCGGACTCCGCCATCTTGATTTGATGGTATCCGGAGTATGCGTTGAGGAAACACATTGAGTCGTGTCCTGTGGTAGCATCAATAATTTGATCGATGCGGGGGAGGGGGGAAGGGATCCTTAGGGCAAGCCTTATTAATGTCTTTGAAATCGACGCATAGGTGCCAGGATTTGTCCTTCTTTGGTACCATCACCAGGTTTGCTAGCCAGTCCGGATGTTTTATTTCTCTGATGAATCCGGCTTCAAGTAGCTTGGCTAGCTCCTCTCCCATGGCTTGTCGCTTGGGTTCTGAAAAGCGCCGAAGTGTCTGCTTGACCGGCTTGTATCCCTTTAGTATGTTTAGGCTAAGTTTGGCCAGCCTGCGTGGGATACCTGGCATGTCTGAAGGATGCCAGGCGAAAATGTCCCAATTCTCGCGCAAGAACTTTTGTAGTGCGACATCTATTGTGGGGTTCAGCTGTACCCCAATTGATGCTGTTTTTGTGGGGTCTGTTGGGTGGACTTGAAATTTGACTATTTCGTCTGCTGGTTTAAAAGAGGTAGACTTGGGTCGTTTGTCGAGTATCACGTCATCCCTGTCTACTGCGGAGCGCAACGTAGGCTGCGAGGACTTCTGATAATGCCTCCAGGGCTAGTGCGGCAGTTTTATTTTCGGCCCGGAGTGCTATGTCCGGATCACTGGCTAGAGTGATGATTCAATTGGGCCCCGGCATCTTGAGCTTCATGTACCCGTAATGCGGTATAGCTTGGAAGCTTGTGAATGCGTCTCGTCCCAAGAGGGCGTGGTATCCACTGCTAAATGGGGCCACTTGGAATGTGATTTCTTCAGACCTATAATTCTCCGGGGTGCCGAATACCACATCTAGTGTGATTTTCCCTGCGCATCGCGCCTCCCGGCTAGGGATGATTCCTCTAAAGGTCATGCTGCTTTGCTCAATGCGGCTCTTATCAATTTCCATTTTGTTAAGAGTTTCCTCATAGATGAGGTTTAATCCGCTGCCGCCGTCCATGAGCACTTTAGTAAGCCGAAATCCATCAACGATTGGACTAAGGACCAAAGCATCTGGTGCTCGGACTGTTCGAAATTGAGGTTCCTCGCTGGCACTGAAGGTTATGGCCATATCGTTCCACGGGTTTATTGCTGCGACATGGCAAACTTCGGCGAGGCTACGGAGTGCTCGCTTGCGCCTGTTGTTTGAGGCGAAAGTCTCGAAGACGGTCAGTAATGTATTGTTATTTTCTGCGGGATGGTGTTCTGTGATGACCCACAAGTATAGGGGATCTATCGTAGTCCTTTTGATAAGTAAGAGTGTTGAACCCCAGGAGGAGCAAAAGGAAATGATAAGCGGTTTCCAGTAAGGTTTTCTCTACAAGCACTGAAATAGTAGGTGATAGATAGTTTTGTGATAAGATAAATAGTAACAAGCAAAAAGTAAATAAAGTAAATAAAGTGCAGCAAGGTGGCCCAATCCTTTATGTAGCAAAGGATAAGCCTGGACAAATTCTAATAATGAGGAAGAAGCTCCCGAGGACACATTGAGAATTATCAACAAGCTAGTTTTCATCAGGTTCATAAGATCCGCGTTCGGTACTTTGATAATTTGATATGTGGGTGGACCGACACTTGGGTACTGCCCTAACATGGACAAGCATCCCACTTATGATTAACCTCTATTGCAAGCATCCGCAACTACAAAAAGGAGTATTAAGGTAAACCTAACCACATCATTAAACATATGGGTCCATATCAACCCCTAACGAAGCAACGCATAAACTAGGGTTTAAGCTTCTGTCACTCTAGCAACCCATCATCTACTAATTACTTCCCTATGCCTTCCTCTAGGCCCAAATAATGGTGAAGTGTCATGTAGTCGACGTTCACATAACACCACTAGAGGAAAGACAACATACATCTCATCAAAATATCAAACGAATACCAAATTCACATGACTACTAATAGCAAGACTTCACTGGTGTCCTCAGGAACAAACGTAACTACTCACAAAGCATATTCATGTTCATAATCAGAGGAGTAATAATATGCATAAAGGATCTGAACATATGAATTTCCACCAAGTAAACCAATTAGCATCAACTACAAAGAGTAATCAACACTACTAGCAACCCACACATACCAATTTGTGGTTTTGATACAGGATTGGATACAAGAGATGTGTAGGATTTCGGGTTCCGGCAGACCCTCAAGGTTCGAACTCTGGAGTGCACGCGGAGATCACACCTACTGCCTACCCGCGTCTCGTCGCCTCGCAAGGATCTAAACTACCCGAAGAACAACACAAGGGACACGAGGTTTATACCGGTTCAGGCCACCATTGTGGTGTAATACCCTACTCCAGTTTGTGGTGTGATGGATTGCCTCAGGGGGCTGATGATGAATAATACAAGGGAAGAACAGCCTCGCGAGGGGCTGTTCTTGGCTGGTGTGACGAACTGCTAGGGTGAGTGCAGTCGCTTCTCTGTCTCTCTCTTTTGTTTATCTCTAGGTGCCTCTACCCTGTGGGTGGCTAGTCCTATTTATAGAGGGAGGCCCTGGGCCTCTTCCCAAATATTGAGCGGGAAGGGCGCCAACAATTGGCCATTTTGAAGGGGAACATCTAGTACACTCATCCTGACTAAAGTTGGTCTTCGGCTGCCAAAGGCTCTGACGATGACGCCGTCCTGGGCTCCACGATGACCTCCATCCCGCTGTTCTGCTGGTCTTGGTCTTGTTGTACCAAAACGGTTGCCTTTGCTTGATACTCTTGCCTGTGCATGCCCCCTTTGCACCAAAGAGGAAACAAGGACTCTGCGCAGGCCGGCGCCCGCCTGGCTTCAGTCGTCATGGCTTGCGTCATGGGCACCTCGTGAGGTACCCCGCCTTGATCTCTCCGCCTCCTCGCGAGCCACCCTGACGAGGCTGTGCCCAAGGAAGCCTCCTGTCGTCCGCCCCGCGAGGCTTGGCCCCTCACGAGGGTCTTGAACATGTCATGATGAAGATGGGCCGTACTGGGCCACTCCCTAAGCCACGCCGCAGGCCGCATGCAAGCAAGTCTGGGTACCCTCGTTCCCAGAACGCCGACAAGATGAACTAGGGTTTTGAGAGGAGATGGTGCTGGTGAAGATGTTGATGGAGATTGACCCCCTCCCGATGAGAGGATCGTTGGTGATGACATTGGTGATGATTTCCCCCTCCCGGAGGGAAGTGTCCCCGGCAGAACAGCTCCGCCAGAGCCCTAGATTGATTCCGCCAAGGTTCCGCCCCGTGGCAGCGGAGTTTTGTCCTGTAAGCTTGCCCACGACTTTTTCCAAGACAAAACCCTTCATATAGCAGAAGATGGACGCTGGAGGCCCACCAGGGGGCCCAGGAGATAGGGGCCGCGCCCTATAGGGGGGGCGCCCCCTGTCTCCTGGACAGGGTGTGGGCCCCTTGGCCTATTTCTTCTGCTCATAAATTCTTATTAAATCCAAAAAGATGTTTTGTGGAGTTTCAGGACTTTTGAAGTTGTGCAGAATAGGTTTCCAACATTTGCTCCTTTTCCAGCCAGAATTCCAGCTGCCGGCATTCCCCCTCTTCATGTAAACCTTGTAAAATAAGAGAGAATATCCATAAGTATTGATATATAATGTGTAATAACAGCCCATAATGCAATAAATATTGATATAAAAGCATGATGCAAAATGGACGTATCAACTCCCCCAAGCTTAGACCTCGCTTGTCCTCAAGTGGAAGCCGAAATCGAAAAATATGTCCACATGTTTAGAGATAGAGGTGTCGATAAAAATAAAATATGGACATGAGGGCATCATGATCATTCTAATAACAGCAACATATATAGATTTGTCATATGATTTCCTATGCTCAAGTAATAAGCAATTCACAATGTCAATTATGGTTCAAAAACTTCATTGGGAACTAACAAACTATAATCTCAGTCATTGAAGCAATTGCAATTTATCGTAACATCAGAAAGAGTCAATAATAGAGCTTTTCAGCAAGCTCACATACTCAACTATCTCGTAGTCCCCTATTATTGTTAACACTCACGCAATACTTGTGGTTATAGAGTTTCAGCCGGACACTAAGAAAGACAGGGGCTTATTGTGTTGCATCCCAACATATTCACCTTTAGGTGATGTCAACAATAATAGCCTATGCCAACTTACATCCAATTGGATATATATATATATCATGATCTTTCAAACACGAGGAGCTTGCCAAAGGATAAAAATAAAAAGGGAAATGTGAGAATCACCTTTACTCCAGCATAAAGTAAAAACATAAAGTAAAAGATAGGCCCTTCGCAGAGGGAAGCAGAGGTTGTCATGCGCATTTAGGGTTTATGCATAAAGTCTTAGTGCAAAAGAACATCACTTTATATTGCCCCTTGTATGTGGACCTTTATTATGCAGTCTGTCGTGTTTTCCACAACAAGTTCGTACAAAGTTTATTTTCTCTGCACTAATAAGCCATACATATTTAGAGAGAAATTTTTATTGCTTGCACCGATGACAACTTACTTGAAGGATCTTACTCAATCCATACGTAGGTATGGTGGACTCTCATGGCAAAACTTGGTTTAAGGATATTTGGAAGCACAAGTAGTATCTCTACTTGGTGCAAGGAATTTGGCTAGCATGAGGGGGAAAGGCAAGCTCAACATGTTTGGAAGGTCAATGACAATATACTTTAACTGAGATGTCGGAAAACATAAACCATTACGTTGTCTTCCTTGTCCAACATCAACTCTTTTAGCATGTCATACCTAATGAGTGCTTCACAATCATAAAAGATGTCCAAGATAATATATTTATATGTGAACCCCTCTTTCCTTATCACTTCCTATTAATTTCAATGATGACCAAGGCTACGCTCATCAACTCTCAACAATTTTTATGCCTCATACTTTCTATGTGTGAAGTTATCACTATCCATAAGATCAATATGAACTCTTTTGTTCTTTCTACTTTCTCAAGATCATAGCAACATAGCAAAGCCCTTGACTCAACACTAATCTTTATTATAGATAGCACACGGACTCGATTACATAAAGAGATCTCAAAGCAAAACTCAAAACTACTTGATATCAAAACTTCGAACTAATAGATCAAGATACTAGTAAAAGGATCGAACTAAATAAAGGGGTAAAAATAGGAGTGTGATGGTGATACGATACCGGGGCACCTCCCACAAGCTTGGCAGTTGCCAAGGGGAGTGCCCATACCCATGTGATTAGTTCTTCGGAGGTGGTGAAGTAGGAGTTGTTGATGATGTAGGATTGTCGTCCGTCTTCCAAGGCATAGGCTCTCCATCATAAAAGGATGATCGAGTCTCCGGGATCCTTAAATCTGCAGCCAAACTCATCCTTTTGAATCTATATTCATACTCACAGTTCTGGTTTTGCAGGTCATAAATCTGGGCTTGGAGGTGCTCGATTTTCTCTTGAAGCTTGAAGATGGTCTCCGCAATGACTTTGGCATCCAGCTTGTGGTTGTTGGTGAACTCCGTGATCATCATCTGGTTGGCGTTGAGTCCACGCTCCACCATCCCTTGACACTTGAAAACTTCTTGCTCCATGACTTCGAGCTTTGTCTCCACGCTCCCAGTACGCCTTGGTCCCTCTACATCACGGATGTGCAACACCCCCTCACGCATCTCAATGGTTTGAGGATGATGCAGCACCTCCGCGAGATAGATGTTGATAACCCTCTCGAAAAACTTGTACTTGGGAGCGCTTGGAGACGACATGATGCTCTAGATCTGAAACAGAAACGGCTCGAAACAAAAACAGAAGATATTTGCGTGATACGGTGGTCAAAACCTTTGGGAGTATATATAAGGAATTTTTACCGACCAAAATACGTAACATACAAGAAAATGGAGTCCAGAAGGCACACGAGGTGCCCACGAGATAGGGGGCGCGCCCTACAGGGGGGGGGGCGGGGCGGCCTCCTCTCTCGTGGGAGCCTCATGTCCCTTTCGGACTACTTCTTTCTTCCAAAAATTCTTAAATAATCCAAAACTGATAAAAATTGCCATTAGAGTTGTTTTGGAGTCGGTTTACTTACCGTACCACATACCTATGCCTTTTCAGAGTCTGGAGCATTCTAGAAAGTGTCTCTTATGTATTCCTTAGGGGTTATGGTTTCAATAATATTAGTTTCAACATTGATAGGATTACCTGAAATATAATGTTTAATTCTTTGACCATTTACCACCCTCGGATTTGTGCCTTCGAAGTTGTTGATTTTTATAGCACCAGAACGATAGACCTCCTCAATAACGTAGGGACCTTCCCATTTTGAGAGAAGTTTTCCTGCAAAAAATCTTAAACGAGAGTTGAACAATAACACATAATCTCCTACGTTAAACTCACGCTTTTGTATCCTCTTATCATGCCAGCGTTTGACTTTTTCTTTGAAAAGCTTGGCATTCTCATATGCTTGGGTTCTCCATTCATCAAGTGAGCTAATATCAAATAACCTTTTCTCACCGGCAAGTTTGAAATCATAATTGAGCTCCTTAATAGCCCAATATGCTTTATGTTCAAGTTCAAGAGGTAAATGACATGCTTTTCCATAAACCATCTTATATGGAGACATACCCATAGGATTTTTGCATGCAGTTCTATAGGCCCATAATGCATCATCAAATTTTTTGGACCAATTCTTTCTGAATCTATTCACAGTCTGTTGCAAAATTTATTTGAGCTCTCTATTGCTCAACTCTACTTGACCACTAGACTGTGGGTGATAAGGAGATGCGATTCTATGATTGACATCATACTTAGCAAGCATCTTACGGAAAGCACCATGAATAAAGTGTGAACCACCATCAGTCATAAGATATCTAGGGACTCCAAACCTCGGAAAAATAACTTCTTTAAGCATTTTAATAGAAGTGTTATGATCAGCACTACTAGTTGGAATAGCTTCTACCCACTTAGTAACGTAATCAAGAACAACTAAAATATGTGTATAACCATTGGAGGCAGGAAAAGGTCCCATATAATCAAAGCCCCAAACATCAAACAGTTCAATAACAAGAGAATAATTCATAGGCATTTCTTGACATCTACTAATGTTACCTATTCTTTGGCATTCATCACAAGATAAGACAAACTTATGAGCACCTTTGAAAAGAGTAGGCCAATAAAAACCAGATTGTAGTACCTTGTGTGCAGTTCTATCTCTAGCGTGGTGTCCTCCATAGGATTCAGAGTGACACTTGCATAGGATTTGTTCCTGTTCATGCTCAGGCACACAACATCTAATAGTACCATCTACTCCTTCTTTATAAAGGTGTGGATCATCCCAAAAGTAATATCTTAAATCATAAACGAACTTTTTCCTTTGCTGGTATGTGAAACTAGGCGGTATATATTTAGCAACAATGTAATTGGCATAATCAGCATACCAAGGAGCAGTATGAGAAGCATTGACAACCGCTAATTGTTCATCAGGAAAACTATCATTAATAGGCAGTGGGTCATCAAGAACATTCTCTAACCTAGACAAGTTGTCTGCAACGGGGTTCTCAGCTCCCTTTTTATCAATAATATGCAAGTCAAATTCTTGGAGCAAGAGAACCCATCTAATGAGTCTAGGCTTAGCATCTTTCTTTTCCATAAGAAATTTAATAGCAGCATGATCGGTGTGAATAGTAGCTTTGGAATCCACAATATAAGTTCTAAGTTTATCACATGCAAACACAGCTGCTAAGAACTCTTTTTCAGTAGTAGCATAATTTCTCTGGGCAGTATCAAGAGCCTTACTAGCATACTGGATAACATTGAATTTCTTATAGACTCTTTGCCCTAAAACAACACCTACATCATAATCACTAGCATCGCACATAATTTCAAAAGGTAAATTCCAATCAGGTGGATGAATAATAGGTGCAGTGATCAAAGCTTTCTTAAGTGTTTCAAATGCTTCTAGACAATCATCATCAAAGACAAAAGGAATATCTTTTTGCAATAAATTAGTCAGAGGCCTAGAGATTTTAGAAAAGTCCTTAATGAACCTCCTATAAAAACCGGCATGACCAAGGAAACTTCTTATACCTTTTATGTCCTTGGGACATGGCATCTTTTCAATAGCATCAACTTTGGCTTTATCAACTTCAATACCTCTCTCGGAGATCTTGTGCCCCAAGACAATGCCTTCATTAACCATAAAGTGACACTTTTCCCAATTCAGGACGAGACTAGTGTCTTCGCATCTCTGCAAAACTCGATCAAGGTTTCTCAAACAATCATCAAAAGAGGATCCATAGACGGAGAAGTCATCCATGAATACCTCACAAATCTTTTCACAAAAATCAGAAAATATAGCCATCATGCATCTTTGAAAGGTAGCAGGTGCATTACATAAACCAAAAGGCATACGTCTATAAGCAAAAGTACCAAAAGGGCAAGTAAAAGTAGTTTTAGATTGATCCTGCGCGGACACATGTATTTGAGAGAAGCCAGAATAACCATCTAGAAAGCAAAAATGTGTGTGTTTGGATAGCCTTTCTCGTAGTAGCTTTATTTAACTTACAAAAATCAATTACCATCCTATAGCCTGTAATAATTCTTTGCGGGATCAATTCATCTTTATCATTAGGAACAACGGTAATACCTCCCTTTTTAGGGACACAATGGACAGGGCTTACCCATTCACTGTCAGCAACGGGATAAATAATACCTGCCTCAAGGAGCTTTAGTATCTCCTTTCTTACCACTTCCTTCATTTTGGGATTTAATCGTCTTTGAGGATCTCTAACTGGTTTGGCATCTTTCTCCATTGAAATTTTGTTTTGACATAATGTGGGACTAATGCCCTTAAGATCATCCAGAGTATATCCAATAGCAGCTCGGTGCTTCTTCAGAGTTTTCAATAATCTTTCTTCTTCTTTCTCTGAAAGGTTAGCACTAATAATAACAGGATATATTTCTTTTTCATCAAGATAAGCATATTTAAGATTATCAGGTAATGGTTTGAGTTGAAACACGGGATCACCCTTGGGTGGAGGGGGATCCCCAAGGATTTCAACGGGAAGGTTATGTTTCAACCTAGGTTCTTGTTGAAGGAACACTTCATCTATTTCTTGCCTTTCCTTCATAAACATATCGTTTTCATGGTCTAGCAAATATTGTTCTAACGGATCAGTTGGAGGAACAGCAATGGAAGCAAGACCAATAATTTCATCCTTATTAGGTGGTTCCCTTTCCCGAGGTTGTCTACTAAACTTAGCGAAATTAAACTCATGAGACATACCATCTATGCCAACAGTGACAATATTCTTTTCACAATTAATCTTAGCACTAGCAGTATTCAAGAAGGGTCTACCAAAAATAATGGGACTAAAATCATCTTGTGGGGAACCAAGAACAAGAAAATCAGCAGGGTATTTAATCTTCCCACACAAGACTTCAACATATCTAACAATCCCAATAGGTTTAATGGTGTCCCTATTAGCAAGCTTAATAGTAACATCAATGTCTTCTAATTCAACAGGTGCAATATCGTGCATAATTTCTTTATAAAGATCATAAGGTATCGCACTAGAACTAGCACCCATATCACATAAACCATGATAACAATGATCTCCTATTTTAACAGAAATAACAGGCGTGCCTACAACATGTCTACGTGTCTTAGTATCGGGTCTAGCAATATTAGCCGTTTCACCCAAGAAAGAGATAACGTGCCCATCTAAGTCCTCATCCAAGAGATCTTTAATCATAGCAATACCAGGTTCAACATTAATTTGCTCAGGATGTGTATAAGCCCTAGTATTACTCTTACGAACAACAGTCGAAGCTTTAGCATGATCTTTTATCCTAACAGGAAAAGGAGGTTTTTCGACATAAGCAGTAGGAATAATAGGATCACTATATGTAATAGTCTTCTCTTCGACTGTAATAGGTGCAACTACTTTCACTTCAACAGGAGGATTATATTTAAACCACTTCTCTTTAGGGAGATCAACGTGAGTAGCAAAAGTTTCACAAAAAGTAGCTACTATCTCAGAGTCAAGTCCATACTTAGAGCTAAATCCACGGAAAGCATCGGTATCCATAAAAGATTTAACACAATCGAACTTAGGTGTCATACCTGACTCCTTACCATCTCGGAACCCCAATCTTCAGAGTTGCGTTTAATTCTTTCCAATAAGTCCCATTTGAAATCAATAGGCTTCAGCATATATGAAAGTGCGTTATATCGACTAGAGGGGGGGGGTGAATAGGCGATTTTTATGAATTCTTCACTGAGGAATTTGCCAGTGAGGAAATTCCTTAGCGAAGAACTACTTGCAGCGGAATAAGTAATCAGATGTAAGCATGACAGAATACACACATAGTCATCATGATGAAATGAAGACAAACACAGAGTACAGAAAGCGTAAACACAGGATAACACAAGATGAAGACAAACAGACTGAAGAAATTGAACTGAGGAAATTGAGAAAGTCTTCAGTCAAAGTCTTCAAACACAGATATGAACAATCACTCAACATAGTAATGAAGAAATGAAAGAGTTGAGGAAATAGAACCAGTAAGGTTGGTGAACACAATGATTTGGTAGACTAGTTCCAACTGCTGTCTCAGTTGTATGTCTGGTTGGAGAGGCTGAGTATTTAAACTCGAGGACACACAGTCCCGGACACCCAGTCGCTGAGCATGCAACTCAGGACACCAAGTCCTCACCGTATTCTACTTGAACTAAGATCACACAGACCTCGTCCAATCACTCGTGGTAAGTCAAGCGACTTCCAAACCTTCACAGACTTCGGTCACTCGGTGATCCGCAATTCCTCTTGGATGCTCTAGACCATGACGCCTAACCGTCTGGAAGAAGCACAGTCTTCAAAGGTAACAAGCGTCAGATCCACATAGGATAAATCTCTTCAGTGATGCTCAATCACTTTGGGTTTGCGGGTGTTTGGGTTTGGGTTTTTCCTCACTCGATGATTTTCGCTCAAAGTCCTCGGAGGATGGGTTGCTCTCAAATGAAAAGTGTCAGTTTCTCTCGGAGCAGCCAACCAGCTAGTGGTTGTAGGGGGCGGCTATTTATAGCCTAGGGAGCAGCCCGACATGATAAGACATAAATGCCCTTCAATGATATGACCTTTAGGTGGATAAGATATTTTGGGATAGCTGGCGCGCAACACAACAACGGTCAGAAATTTGACTCTCAAATTCCTCAGGGCTATCATGTTCCTCACTGTGTAGGCAATTCGCACTGGCGAATTCCTAACTCCTCAGTTAGAACAAATTCCTCAGCGACCAGAAGAACTTCGTCTCTGTCACTGAAGAAATTGACTGAACTGTATGAGATTTCCAATGGCTTCACTCGAAGGGATTGGTAGGTGTAGGATTTTGAGTTGAGCATCACATGGAAATTTTTCCTTAGTATTTCCTCGACCCCCTTTAACAGTACGGTGTTTCCTATGACTCAAGAAGGAGAAAAACAAAACTATGAAAATGAAAGTCTTCAAGCTTCATATTCCTCGCATGAATATCAAGTCTTCATGGACACACCAATTTCTTCACTTTCAAAGTCTTCATGAAAGTCTTCAGGAATACCAAAATATTCAGTCGAAGATATTCATTTTTAGGGGTCGACTTTCTCTATAAATATCAAACTCCTCATAGACTTATAGACATGTGTACACTCATAAACACATTAGTCCCTTAACCTATAAGTCTTCAATACACCAAAATCACTAAGGGGCACTAGATGCACTTAGAATCTCCCCCTTTTTGGTGATTGATGACAATATAGGTTAAGTTTTCAATGGGGATAAACATATGAAGTGTAAGTACTGATATTGAGGAATTTGATTGCAAGATATAGAAGAACTCCTCCTGAAGATGTGCATAGTGAGGAATTTGCTTTTGAAGCAATGCACACTTGAAGAGTTGAATCGTGGAGATCTCCCCCTATATCTTGTAATTCATACATGCATTTGACATATAATATGAAGAATTTGAAATGCATAATGAAATATGGTGCCTAAAGATATTCAACATGCGTGCAATAATATTAATGAGGAACAAGCATGCAGAATCAGAGCACAGTGCATCAGAAGTATCAGAGCACCATCGGTTTTAAGATTACAACTCGATCCAATAGAAGTTTCAGAAGAGCGAGAGTTGTAACTTAGCAAAAAAAATTCCCATATAATAGACCCGCTTGAAGACTAACTCAGATTTCTCCCCTTTTGTCATCGAATGACCAAAATGATCGAAACTGAGGACTAACGTCCCTGAAGAATATCAAGTTAATGGAGGAGCGTCAGCGTTGTCGGGGTCGATTATCGTAGTAGGGCCTGCCGCAGTGTCATCCAAGTCTTCATTTTCATCAGTGTCGCTCGATGAAGAATAGGAGCTGGCCACCAAGGAAGGAACCTTGACCTTCTTGAATCTCTTCGGTGGAGGTGCAGACCAGTCAAATTCTTCCTTGAGACCTATGCTCTTCAGATCTTCTGCGCTGTAGACATGAGATAGAACAGCCCAGGTACGGTTGAAGGTTTCATGGAGGTAGTATTGGTTTTTCTTCACTGCATTGTGTGTGGAGGTCATGTTGTGAAGAATTGAACCAAACTGACGCTTGACCCATTTATGATTGCGATCAACTTTCTGATGAAGACTGAGGAGTAACTCACGATCAGTCATCACCCTGGGTGCTGTGGCTTGAGGAATTTGCTTGGCAGAGGTGTTGGCGGCAGAGTCATGTGTGGCAGAGTCATCATTGCTAGAGTAGGATGCAGCTTTGCGAAATTGACCATCCAATGGACGAATGCCTTCATTTATCACAGTGGTTGCCTTGCCTTTGTCATTAACTGAGGAAAATGTCCGTTTGAGGACTTCAATCGGAGGCAAGTAGCTTCCGTGGTTTAGAGTATCAGCTTTGTAATTGAGTGAAGACCTTGTCCTGATGAACCTCATAATCCATGGTGCATAAGGCTTCAGCTCAAATAGTGACATAGCAATATTTGCCAGAGTCCTCATGAAGAAATCATGGAAGTTGACGGGAACGCCATGAATGATATTGAAAAGCATATTCTTCATGATGCCAACGACTTCTTCATCATTTGAGTCGTGGCCTTTGATAGGACTCATTGTCTTCGTCAGAATGCGATAGACAGTCTGAGGCACATACAGTAATTCCTTGACGAGGAATTTGGTTCGTGGGGCCTGCCCTGGCTTCAAAGGTTTCATCAGCACTTGCATGTAATGATTTGTAAGCTCAGGTTCACTGTAGACACAACGAGCACCATCAAGGGGAGGACTGAGTGGGAGGGCATGAAGCAATTCAGTTGCTGGTGCCTTGTAGTGAGTATTTTCTGACATCCAGTCCAACACCCATGAGTTCACATCTTTAGAATTTCCTGTGATGTGCAGCGTCGCATAGAATTGAAGAATGAGTTCTTCATTCCAATCACAGATGTTAGTGCAGAAATTCAGCAATCCATCATCGTGAAGAACACTGAGGACTGGCTCGAAGCCTGGCAGAGATTCCATGTCCACGTGAGGAATGTGTGCATGATCGAAGACTTTGTCTTTGTTGAATAGCACAGAGGAGTAGAAATTTGCTTGACTAGCAGTCCAGAAACGCCTCTTTCTTATGCGAGCAGAATCATAGGGATTGTAGTCTGTGAAGAACACATGCTCGTTAAAGAAATCTGCAGCCTTGAACTTTTGCTTCTTTGAGAATGGATCCTTTGTCTTGGGCAGAGGAGTGTCAGTGAGTTGCATCACAACCTCAGGTATCGCAATCTCCGGTTCTTCAGGCTGAGGAATTTCTGGTTCCTCTTCAGTGGCCGTCTGCATATTCAAAGGATCAGCATCAGCAGTTTCTTCAGCACTAGTGGCTGGAATTTCTTCATGCACAAATGAGGTAGGATGAGTTTCTTCAGAGCCTATTTGAACGGTTGGTGCAGGGGACTGAGGTATTTGTTGTATTGGGGTGAAGTGTGGAGAATTGGGATGCTGACTTTCCCAAAAGTCATCATTCATCACAGGCATAGTGCATCCAATATCCACGTCTTCATCTTCAATTTCTTCAACGCCAGCCTCTTCAGCTGTGAACTGAGGCATTGGCGAGGAAGCAACAGGCATTGAAGGGATCACATCCACTTCAATTTCTTCATCAATCTGCTCCGACGAAGCAGCAGAATGATTTTCTTCATCAGATCTGCTTGGGATCACATATTCTTCACCAAAAGGAACAAGGTCCTTTGATGGCAGGGTGGAAATCGGAACAACATCAATTGGATCTTCAAGTGAGCTGGTCATAGGCTTCATTTTCTTCGGAGCTGAAGAATCTGAAGCAGATGATGCTTTCCGTTTCTTCACTGCAGCTCTCTCTGCAGCCTTGGTCTTCCTCACATCTGATGCAGATGGAAGGCTAGGAGTTGGTGTATGCGCAGGAGGAGCTGAGGAATCTGTTTGAATTTCCTTAGGCGCAACTGATGCAGTTGCCCTGACTTCCTCATTTTCTTCAGGCGCACCACTAGTGGATGCCCTAGCAATGTCTTCAATGGCTGGAATGGATTCATCAGCCCTGGAACTAGCATTTTCATCAGCAGCCTAAAAGTCATCAGCGGTGCTGGCATGTTCTTTAGTTTGCTGAGTAGAGGCTTCAGCTTGAGGAATTTCTTGTTGCGTGGGGCGGCAACACTGGTGAACTTCTCAGTCAGTTTAACAAACCTGACTTTGGCTCCTTGCCAATCAGCATAATAAGCATTGAAATCATCGATGAGGGCTTTGATTTCAGATTGGATGTCATTTTGACAACGTTTTTCCTCAGGAATTTCTCTTTCCTGAACTGAGCCTTCTTGATTTGTCTAGCCTTCTCAAATTTCCATTTCTCTTCAGTGATGAAATGGGTCAGCATGTGACTTTGGCCAGGAGTCAAATGAAAATCAGGCATAGGAGTGTTTGGGTCCTTGTGCCAGAGATCAATGTAGTCGAGGATCGCATTTGGATCCAAAAGCAGTGTCACATTTGTGCCTTTGGCTCTAGCGGCCCTTTCTTTAATGTCTCTGATGATTTCTGCAAGTTCATCATCATCAGCTTCATCGTCAGATGGCACTTGGAAGGCAACATGTTTCTTCTTCGGACTAGGCCGAGGACCTCGACCAACTGTTGCCTTTGTCTTCAGCAGAGTGGGGCCTGATGAAGATTTTGGTGCAGCTGAGGAACTCACTAAGACACTAGAGGCAATAGAGATGCCTGCAGTCCTTTGGCACGTGGCCAAATGTACAGGTGTTGAGGACTTTGCTGGAGCCACTGAGGACTTTGGGGGAGGAGCTGAGGACTTTGGAGGAGCAGGAGTAGCATGAGGAACTGGCCGTGAGGGCTTTGAAGAATCTAGCTGTGAGGGCTTTGAAGATTCTGGCCATAAGGGCATTGCTAAGGAACTTGGTCGTGAGGGCACTGTTGGTGAAGCACTTGGCTTGTGAGCGGGCTTCTTTGCCATAGATTTTCTAGGCCTGACAGAGGCCTCAGTGGCAGCAGCAGTAGCAGAGTCTTCATTGAATTCCTCACTGCTTCTTTGGCTTGTCTTGCCAACTTGGCTTGACGTTTGGCCCATTCTTCACGAAAATCCTCACCATGCTTGATGCTGGTGGGGTCAGCTTCTTGGGCATGGAGGATTTAGAGCTCTTGGGCATGGAGGATTTAGAGCGAATTTCTTCATATACTTTGGAGTTACATATCTGTACTCCCTCCATTCTCTTGCCCATCTCCTTTCCGAACTTAGCCTCATCAGGTGTGCAATACTCAGCATAGATGTTCTCAGGTATTTCAAACACAGTCATGACCTCAGGCCTCTTTCCTCCTTTCTATGGTTTCTTACTATCTGCCATATTCTTCAGTTGAGGGATTTGAACAATCGAATTCTCTGAAGAAGTATGCAGCTTTTCTTCAAGGAATGATGCAAATGAGTTAAGTTGATGAGAACCTAGTGATTCAGCAGCGGACATGAGTACCTGTGAACAGAGTATAGTTGCGAGGAATTTCAAGAGGTCATATGCGTTCTTAGAAGGTTTTCAAAAGAACAAGTTTGAGGAATTTGACCAGACGAGTCTTGAAGAATTTCACTAAGCGTTCTTTGTCTTAGGTTCCAGAGTTGTATAGATTGAGGATCCACACAGTTGAGGAATCTTGAAGATAAATGATGCTTAGAGAAACGAATCAAGAGCAGATGACTAGCGAGGTGTTTTGTGTGTGAGGATTTGAAGAATAAAACACCTTTGAAGATTTTGTAGAAAAAAATTTGAATCAAAGAGGGCAGTAAAAGTAACTTTTAATTACCCTGGATGAAGAACATGACGAACTAAGAAGTGTAGATTTGAAGCTCGTCAGTTCAGATCTTCCACGCCCTAACTTGGCGCAGGAAGACAGCTACGGCGGCGGCATAGTGAAGATTTCCGCGGCCGGCGCGAGTACGACGGCGACGAGGTCGAGGCAGTGAAGCTCTTCCTCACCGGCGACGATGGAGTAGCGGCGGCGCTAGGGTTTGAGAAGCTCGAGCGAGAGAGAGAGAGAGCGGTCGAGCGGAGTAAAGGAAGTGAGGAAGGGGTGAGGGGGGTATTTATAGTCGTAGTGAAAAACTGTTCGCCCGAAGATTTAGGACGAACAAGCCCCTGACCCTTCTCATTCGCTTGACATGTGTCACCCACGTACTGAAAGGTGGAGATCATGTTAGATCATGGGTGAATAGATAATTCTATCGTGGGATACGGGATGGTTTGAGCGGCAAAACTGAAAATTTGGATAAGATAATGTTTTAAGTTTCATTGGCAATTTCTTCAGAAGACAAGGACACAATGAAGATTTTGAACGAGTTTCAAATAGAATGCACATGAAGAATTTGTGAATAGATTGGGTTGAGTATAGCATAGAGGGGGAAGGGTCCGATCACATTCACTTAGCAGAAAATGCAACTTGAAGAAATAGCCATAAGTGAATGCTGTAGAGGACATAAACCCAAATATATATATCCAATGAAGAAAAACGACGGAAACAGTGAAGATTTTGCAAAGTTGAAGAATTTGAAAAACTGAGGAAAAACCCAAATTGATGATTTTCAACTTTGGTGGTGGCGTGACCCACCGTATAAGAATGATGATTTCAGACACCGCGTACAATTGTCGTAGGGTTCTGAGAATCAACTTCTTCATTAATTTCTTCACACTTAGAGTGTTATTCTTCATTGATTGAAGAAAAACATTTCTTAATGTGTTGCACATCTAAGTCATCAATTTTGCACAAGTGTTAGGATGAGTGTCCTTTTTCAAAGAACATTCGAAGACTAGGATATTTAGCTCACACCGCAACTTGCTAAATCTCTTCTCATCCAAGGGCTTTGTGAAGATATCGGCTAGCTGTTCTTCAGTCTTCACATGCTCAATAGAAATGTCACCCTTCAACACATGATCACGAAGAAAATGATGACGAATCTGAATGTGCTTTGTCTTCGAGTGCTGAACTGGGTTATGAGCAATCTTGATGGCACTCTCATTGTCACAGTAGAGAGGCACATTCTTCATGCTGATGCCGTAGTCCTTGAGAGTTTGCTTCATCCACAACAATTGAGCACAACAAGAACCAGCAGCAATGTACTCAGCTTCAGCAGTAGACAGTGATACGTAGTTCTATTTCTTTGAGGACCAACAGACCAAAGATCGTGCGAGGAAATGACAAGTACCAAATGTTGACTTGCGGTCCACGCGATCACCAGCATAGTCAGAGTCAGAATATCCAATGAGATCAAAAGTAGAGCCCTTGGGGTACCATAGTCCTAGTGTTGGTGTGTGAGCTAGATATCGAAGAATATGCTTCACAACCTTATGGTGTGATTCCTTCGGTGTAGCTTGAAATCGGACACACATGCAAACACTAAGCATTATATCTGGCCTAGATGCACATAAGTACAATAAAGAACCAATCATGGAGCGGTATACCTTGTGATCGAAGTCAATACCATTTTCATCAGTGCATATTTGTGGGCATAGGAATTTTGACGCCTTTGCAATCATGCATGCCGAATTTCCTCAGAACATCCTTGAGGTATTTCTCCTGAGATATGAATATGCCATTGTGCTGTTGACGAATTTGAAGACCTAAGAAGAATTTCAACTCTCCCATCATAGACATGTGATATTCTTCACTCATCATATAGGCAAATTCGTCACTATAACGTTGGTCAGTACAGCCAAAGATAGTATCATCAACATATATTTGGCACACAAACAGTTCACCATCATAAGATTTAGTAAAGAGAGTAGGGTCGAGTGAACCGGGTGTGAAGCCATTCTTCACGAAGAATTCCTTCAAAGTATCATACCACGCCCGAGGGGCCTGCTTGAGGCCATAGAGGGCCTTGTTGAGTCTGAAGACTTTGTCAGGATTCATTGGATCTTCAAAACCTGAGGGTTGAGCAACATATACTTCTTCCTCTAGATTACCATTGAGGAATGCACTTTTCACATCCATTTGATATAAAGTGATATTATGATGGTTAGCATAAGCAAGTAATATGCGAATAGCCTCAAGTCTACCAACAGGTGCAAAAGTTTCATCGAAATCAATTCCTTCAACCTGTGTGTAGCCTTGAGCTACAAGTCGTGCCTTATTCCTCACCACAAGGCCATTTTCATCTTGCTTGTTGTGGTAGATCCACTTTGTGCCAATGATATTATGCTTGCGAGGATCTGGACATTTAACCAGTTCCCAGACATTGTTGAGCTCGAACTGATGTAATTCTTCTTGCATGACCTGAATCCACTCAGGCTCCAGAAATGCTTCATCTACCTTAGTGGGCTCTGTGATAGAGACAAAAGCATAGTGCCCACAAAAGTTAGATAAATGTGAAGCTTTTGAGCGGGTGAGAGGACCTGGTGCTTCATTGTCATCAATGATCTTTTCAACTTGCACTTCTTTTGCAATGCGAGGTGAGCTGGTTGTCGTCGACGAACTTGATCAACATTTTCTTCAGCACCATTTTCTTCAACATTTTCCTCAGGTGCATTAGCTCGACGATCTTCGTGTTCTGGAATGAATTCTTCAGTAGATTCTTCTGTAGGAATGACATCCTTAGTAGCCTTGAACTTGATAGAATCCTCAGGTGCTGGTTCGTCTATCACAGAAGGTAGGTGCTCTCTTTGCGAGCCATTAGTTTCATTGAACCGCACATCTACAGTTTCAACAATCTTGTGAAGAGCGATGTTGAAGACTCTGTAGGTGTGCGAGTCCTTTCCGTAACCAAGCATAAAACCTTCATGTGCTTTCGGTGCGAATTTAGCATTGTGATGAGGATCCCTAATCCAACATTTAGCACCGAAGACTTTGAAATAACTCACATTGGGTTTCTTGTCAGTGAGAAGTTCATAGGCAGTCTACTTGAAGAATTTGTGAAGATATACTCTCTTGATGATGTGGCACGCGGTATCAATTGCATCAACCCAAAAATGATGAGGTGTTTTGTATTCATCAAGAATAGTGCGAGCCATCTCAACAAGAGTTCTGTTCTTGCGCTCCACGACGCCATTTTGCCGAGGAGTATAAGGAGCAGATAACTCATGAGTAATACCAAGTTCATCAAGATAGTCATTAAAACCGGAATTCTCGAACTCAGTTCCATTGTCACTCCTGATGTGCTTGATCTTCACACCAAAGTTGGTTGAAGCCCTCGAGGAAAATCGTTTGAAGACTTCCTGTACTTCACGTTTGTAAGTAACAATGTGTACCCATGTGCAACGAGAGTAATCATCAACAATAACAAAGCCATATAGAGATGCATCATTTGTCACAGCAGAATAATGATTAGGACCGAAGAGATCCATGTGAAGCAATTCAAATGGTCGAGTGGTAGTCATGATAGTCTTCGTTGGATGCTTGGCCTTAGTCATCTTCCCAGCTTCACAGGCTCCGCATAAGTGATCCTTGAGGGATTTGACATTCTCAATGCCAATGACATGCTTCTTCTTTGCAAGAGTGTGCAAATTCCTCATGCCAGCATGACTGAGGGAGTCCTGGACTAGGGGGTGTCCGGATAGCCGAACTATCACCGTCGGCTGGACTCCAAGACTATGAAGATACAAGATTGAAGACTTCGTCCCGTGTCCGGATGGGACTTTCCTTGGCGTGGAAGGCAAGCTTGGCGATACGGATATGTAGATGTCCTACCATTGTAACCGACTCTGTGTAACCCTAGCCCTCTCCAGTGTCTATATAAAGCAGAGGGTTTTAGTCCATAGGACGAACAACAATCATACCATAGGCTAGCTTCTAGGGTTTAACCTCCTTGATCTCGTGGTAGATCTACTCTTGTACTACCCATATCATCAATATTACTCAAGCAGGAGTAGGGTTTTACCTCCACCGAGAGGGCTCGAACCTGGGTAAAAACATCGTGTCCCTTGTCTCCTGTTACCATCCGCCTAGACGCACAGTTCGGGACCCCCTACCCGAGATCCGCCGGTTTTGACACCGACATTGGTGCTTTCATTGAGAGTTCCTCTGTGCCGTCGCAATCAGGAAGTATGCCTCGTCCCGTCTTCAAAGATGGTACCATTGCCAAAGGAGCTTTGGCCATCAGCCAAACTATCCGGCTAGGTGGTTTTCTTATGACCGCCTGTTCGGCCGCCGCGCCGATGATGACCTCTTGGGTCATCAAAAGCGATCTTCACGTCAACTCGGAACTCACCGAGAAGCTAGATCCGATGGAACTCTCCTCCGTAAACGAGCTCTTGGATCGCATCGCCGCCCTGGGAGTCGCTACAGACTACAATCAGATCGGGCCTAAAACCAATCTGACAGAGATCAACTCTCCCCAGGCTACCCACCACGTTGCTGTGGTGGAGGAACAGCAAGGCGACTCTTCTTCTACATTAAGGACGAGTTATGTCCGAATTCCCGACCCCTCCATGCCGGATTCCCTCGGAGGGACAGACGTCAATCAAGCACTGAACCTAAAGTCAGGCAGCTGTCCAGATTCGTTGGACAATATCCAACAATCCAAGCTTCCAAGTTCAGAAACTATTCGGCCCTTGAGTCTTAGATTGGACGGGGTTCCGAATTTAATTCCACCCGCCCACCCAAACACAAGCGATTTATCCCGAATCCGGCAAGAGCCCGCTGAAACAGTACACCATTACTGGGCCAGATTCCTCCTGGCTATGGACACGATAAATGACTGCCGTGAGGAAAGCGCAATCTCAATTTTCTGCAATAATTGCACGGACAAGGGAATCATGAACACCATAAGTCGTCGTGAAATTACACGCTTCGCCGACTTGGCGTCCATAGTATGAAAGTACTGTGTGACGGAGAGTGCCCGGAAAACCGAAACTAAATTTTGGGACAATCCGGCTCCGAACACAACCCTAGTCCGAAATAAAAGGGTGCATCATATTCAGGCACCTGGGTTAAAAACCAAAAAGCAAAGACCCCCTAAAGGGCAAGGTACCATACTAGAGGGATGGCTCAATGGAACCTGCAAAATCCATAGTACACAGGGTGCCACTCCAACACATAGCCTTCGAGCATGTTGGATACTACGACAGGTGGCCAAAAGTGGCGAAGAGCTTCTAGCCCAAGATAACCAGCCCAACAGTACCAGTACGGTATTAACAGTCTTCGAGACTTTTGCATCAAATAATATGCGGAAATGAACACTCCCCAGCCTTGCCGAAGTCTACCAAATAGCAACAATAAATCCATGGAGTGACACGGCTATTACCTTTAACGCCAGTGACGAACCTAAATTCTGAACAGCCCGAGCACTAGCCGCATTGGTCCTCAGTCCAATAGTGGACGGCTTTCGCCTTCCTAAGGTACTCATGGATGGCGGCAGCGGACTAAACCTCATGTACGAGGAAACCCTTCGAAAAATGGAAGTAGACTGGAGCCGCATTGAGCGAAGCAACACAACCCTCAGAGGAATAATCCCTAGTCGGGAAGCCGGACAACTGGATGTAGTATTCGGATCGCCGGACAACTACAGGTCCGAGGAAATCACGTTCCATGTGGCCCCGTTCAGCAGTGGATATCACGCTTTATTAGGACGAGAGGCATTCACTATTTTTCAAGCTATACCCCATTACGGGTACATGAAGCTCAAAATGCCTGGGCCCAGCGGAATCATCACCCTTGCCAGTGATCCGGACGTAGCGCTCCGCGCTGAAAATAAGACAGCCGCACTAGCCCTAGAGGCGTTATCTGAAGCCCTAGCGGCCGAAGAACTCACAGCGCTACGCTCCACGGTGAACAGGGACAACTTGATACTTGACAAAAGATCCAAGTCCACCTCTTTTAAGCTAGCGGATGAAATAGTCAAATTCCAAGTCCATCCAACGGACCCTACAAAGACGGCCTCCATTGGGGCACAATTAAACCCTGATGTAGACGCCGCACTACGAGAATTACTACGGGAAAATTGGGACATTTTTTCCTGGCACCCTTCAGACATGCCAGGAATCCCACGCCGGCTGGCAGAGCACAGCCTAAATATCCTAAAAGGATTCAAGCCAGTCAAATAGGCTCTTCGGCGATTTTCCGAACTCAAAAGATAGGCAATGGGAGAGGACCTAGCCAAACTATTAGAAGCCGGATTCATAAGAGATATAAAACATCCGGACTGGCTAGCAAACCTGGTAATGGTACCAAAGAAGGACAAATCCTGGCGCCTGTGTGTCGATTTCAAGGACCTTAACAAGGCTTGTCCAAAGGATGCCTCCCCCCTTCCCTGCATCGATCAAACTATCGACGCTACCGCAGGGCACGATTCATTGTGCTTCCTCGACGCATACTCCGGCTACCATCAAATCAAGATGGCAGAGCCCGACCAAGCCGCAACGACATTCATTACTCCATACGGACCATTCTGCTTCAACACAATGCCCTTCGGGCTCAAAAACGCCGGCGCAACATATCAGCGCATGATTCAGACATGTCTGGCAAACCAGATCGGCAAAACAGTGGAGGCATACGTAGACGATGTGGTCGTCAAGTCCAAACACGTCGAAACTCTAGTAGACGACTTGAGGCTCACATTCGACGATCTCCGAGCATATGACATTAAGCTCAACCCGGAAAAATGCGTTTTCGGCGTACCAGCCGGAAAGCTCTTGGGCTTCATTGTATCCGGTAGAGGAATTGAAGCAAACCCAGCCAAGATCCGAGCTTTATCACAATTGGATATCCCAAAAGACCTCAAACAAATCCAAAAATTGACAGGATGCGTGGCGGCTCTAAGCCGCTTCATCTCCCGTTTGGGTGAAAAGGCATTACCCTTTTATCGCCTCCTCCGACGCACCGAACACTTCGAGTGGATGGATGCCTCCACGGCCGGACTCTAAGAAATAAAAGCCATATTGGCAACAAATCCGGTCCTGGCCGCGCCCAATATGGGCAAAACAATGTTATTGTATATCGCGACAACACATCAACTTGTAAGCGCGGTGCTCGTCGTCGAACGAGAAACGGACGGACACAAGTTCCCCCTTCAAAAACCAGTTTACTACGTGTCCACTGTCCTAACTCCATGCAAGTCCAGGTATCCACATTATCAAAAGATAGCATACGCGGTGTTCATGGCATCCCGGAAGCTGCGACACTACTTTCAAGAGTGTTTGATAACAGTAGCCTCCGAAGTACCTCTTAATGATATTATAAACAACCGCGATGCAACTGGCCAGATTGCAAAGTGGGCCATTGAGCTCCTCCCATTTGACATAACGTATGAACCACGACGAGCTATCAAGTCGCAAGTTTTGGCTGACTTCGTCGCCGAATGGACTGAAGCCGAACTCCCTAAAGAGTACGGTGCATATTCCAATTGGATCATGCACTTCGACGGCTCCAAAATGTTGGCCGGCCTGGGGGCTGGCGTCGTCCTGACACCCCCAACCGGAGACATAGTCCAATACGTACTCCAGATAATGTACACGGACTCCAATAACGCAGCCGAATACGAGGCCTTTCTACATGGCCTCCGGATGGCGGTCTCCATGGGCATTAAACGCCTAGAGGTGCGTGAGGATTCGAACCTCGCAATATCCCAAATAAATGGAGACTTCGACGCCAAGGATCCGAAAATGGCAGCTTACCATAATGCCGTCCTAAAAATGTCAGCTCGGTTTGAAGGGCTAGAATTTCACCACATAGCCCGAGATAATAACCAGGCGGTGGACGTATTGGCACGCATCGGCTCAAAGCGGGATGCCGTCCCTCCCAACATCTTCCTGGAACGACTTTTCAAGCCATCCATACTATGGGAAGGGGAGTCCGGAAACAATAATCCGGATCCAACCGCACCGCCCGACACCGAACATTCTGACACAATCGGTGGCTCGGCCAATGAAATAACACATTCAGCCCACGAAATAATGGCAGTCATTGCCCCGTGGACGGAACCATTCCTAGCCTACTTAACTAGGCAGGAACTTCCCGAGGACCAAAACGAGGCCCACTGCATAGTACGGCGATCTAAAGCCTATAAGGTCCATGAGGGAGAGCTTTATAAGAAAAGCACAACCGGAGTCCTTCAAAGATGTATCTCCGAAGAGGAAGGGCGAAATCTTCTGGCTGAAATCCATGTCGGACTCGGTGGGCACCACGCTGCAGCCCGGGCCCTTGTAAGCAAGGCCTTCCATACATGATTTTATTGGCCAACGGCCCGGACAGACGCTCAGGATTTAGTCCAATGATGCGTCGGTTGCCAGCTCTTTGCTAATCAAAGCCACATGCCACCCACCGCCCTGAAAACTATACCCATCACCTGGCCATTCACGGTCTGGGGGCTTGACATGGTTGGACCCCTTAAAGGAGGAACCCACAAGCAAAAATACCTATTGGTCATGGTGGATAAATTCACCAAATGGATAGAGGCCAAGCCAGTTAAGACGGCCGAATCCGGACCCGTGATAGACTTCATATCAGGGGTAGTACACCGTTACGGTGTCCCCCATAGCATCATCACTGATAACGACACAAACTTCACGGCCGACGAGGTTAAACTCTGGTGCAAAAACATGGGCATCAAGCTCGACTACGCTTCAGTCTATCACCCTCAAACTAACGGTCAAGTCGAGCGAGCAAATGGTCTAATCATGAGCGGCATTAAACCCAGACTAATGCGGTCCCTCAAGGAATCTAACACGCACTAGGTAGAGGAGCTCGACTCTGTACTCTGGGGGCTGCGGACCACGCCGAATCGCACTACCGGATTCGCACCATTCTTTATGGTGTACGGCGCAGAGGCAGTTTTGCCCTGCGACATAATTCATGACTCACCTCGCGTGCGCATGTACGAAGAAAGAGAAGCCGAGCTGGATTGACAGGACAGTTTGGACGCCTTAGAGGAGGAGCGCGACGTGGCAAAAACTTGTTCCGCATTCTATCAACAGCAGGCTCGAAGATATCAAAGCAGAGAAGTACGGGCCAAAACTTACAATGTTGGCGAACTAGTTCTACACCTGCCAGACAAGAAAAAGGACAAACTCAAGCCCAAATGGGAAGTCCCTTCATCATCGACCAAGTCCTGACCGGTGGAGCATACCGTCTGCGAATCGCATCGGACAACCGACTCGAGCCGAACCCATGGAACGCAGCCCATCTCCGAAGATTCTACGCCTAGCGCCGGACTCTGAGTTCGTCTCCTTCCTCCGTCTACATTTTATACTTTAGCTGTCTTTTATTTCTCTCTTTCTCCCTCCTTTTTTCTTAAAAAGCCTTTGGAGGCTCCTCTGCGCATTGTTCGCACACACTTGACGTGCTGCTCGCACTCATTATACCTGGGGGCTTCTTTAACGGAAGCTTATTTATATGGGCCTTATGCCCAACACATGCGTCAAACTTCCGCATGTACCTTTTATTCGCCATCATATGCATCGATATGACTTAAGTTTTGGCCAAGCTAGGTTTCCTGGCTCCTGTGCTTACCCCTACGTTCCTGATCGTTCGGCTAGGTGGTAAAGGGAGCACCTCTGCAATTGTTACTGCCGGGTCAGCCGGATGTGTACCTCAGAGTGGGTGAAGCCGAAAGCTAGCGTTCTTAAGGGAATATTCGGTCGGTGAACTAAAAGACGATTTCTTACCTATTCATTTATCTGCCCCCAGATACTTTTCTGCTTTTTTCGCCGTCCGGACATGCACTTTAGGGCATGCCTCCCAGGTAAAGGAACCCCTAACGGAACTATTCTCCCTGGAAGATGTTTCTTACTAACCATGTAATATAACATAACTAGTTGGGCACTTGTCTGATAAAGCACTAATGACCCCTACGCCTGGTCTCCACGCATGCCCCGGTTTTATTATATATAACCGCGAGGGTATTCGGACACACTCCGGACTGTCGGGTCCCGAGGTTGAAGCCAAAAGGTCCGGAATGACAAACGATCTACAATCCGGCTAGAAGGCATTTTACATGTCATTTTAAATTACACAGTCAAATTGACTGATTGTACTCCTCCTCAAAACCATCTAATAGGCTGTCTAGTTTACAGTCCCACTGAGAATACTTTGCGGCCAACTCTACTTGGCCGTACATTAAGCTCACAGGGATCTCCTTCCCATCGGGCCCCACAGGTCCGACCTCGGCCATGTGGTTCGGGTCAGCCTACGTGTATCGCATTTTCACCATGGCCCAGGCCTCCCTGGCGCCTTGACGACAGGCCGATATCTTCCACAGACGGAAGCGCCGCCGTGCTCCCTGAAGCTTCTCTACAAGCCTCCAAGACCTTCGGGTAGGGAGACGGACGGCCACAAGGCCTGGGCGACGCCACTCATCACCTGCCGACCTCGTTCGTGCAGTTGCAGCAGCTCGGGAAGTAGGTCACCCGTTGAACCGGACATTTCCTCTACAGGACGGCCTGTGAGCATACCTACAGACATATTTCTGTCAATCGACTTCCTCGCCGAACTCTTCTTTTCAAAAGGTTTACTCAAGCACTTACTATAAATGCCGCGATGAAGCCGCCGAGTCTCCTTCACGGAGTCAGACAGCTGGGCCCGAACATCTTTTAGTCCCTCGCCCAGCTGGGTGTTGGCATCTTGGAGTTTGTTCCTCTCTTGCTGCACCCTCATAAGCACCTTATCGCCGGCCTTCAGCTGGCGTAGTAGCTGTTGCTTGTCCGGATCTAGTCCGGCGCCATCTGCAATATTATTGTCAGACTTATGCACACGCCGCACTTCACAAACTACTTATCTTTCGAAGTATATATTACCAGAGGTGGTCTCTGTGGCTCCCCCTGTGGCGGCTAGTGTGGCCTCAAGTTGGGCCTTGCACTCTTGAAGCTCCTGAGACAGATGGGTATTCTTTTCCAAAATATCCTGCACAATAAATGATCCTTAAATCAGTTATTCTAACTATTTTAAGTCTCGGGGGCTACTAATATATATAAATGGTCAAAATTCACTCACCCGTATGTCTTTCACATACTGCTCCGTGGCTCTGGTTAGACCATCTTGAGCGGCACGGAGGTGCGCATCTCCCGCATTAAAGGCATTCAATGCCTCCGGGGAGAAACACGCGTCACGAAGAACTGTCCGGCGGCGCCTATGATTCATGGTGCTCTCCACCTCAGATCTGGTGGCGGATAGCCTGTCGGCATCTGTCACACCCTAGCTAGTCATGCATTAGAGTGTTGCATCATGTTTACTCTTTCATCAGAAACTTGAAATGGGGATGACAGAACCCCCAGTCCCCTCTGAAACCAACTAGGGTTACTAAAATAATTTTTCAATGAACCTGAAATGCCCTTCTAAAATGCCCATCATTTTTGCCTTGGTTCAGAACCTCTGCCAAAAATGGTGCACATTTTCCTAGGCCATCCTAGGGTTTTTGAATTAAATCATAGATATTTGAATTTGGGCATTTAAAATAATATAAAATATTTAAATGCTCAAATATCTCCAAACTAAAATGTTTCATGTTGGAAATAATCCAACTATGGACCAGGAGTAGTTTGGTGATTTTTGGAGTTGCCTAGGTATTTTATTTAATTCAACAAGGTTGCAGGTATATTAAATAAAAGCAGAAAACAGAAAAATAAATAAAAGGAGTAGACTTACCTGGACCTACCTGCCCAGCCCAGCCGGCCCAGCACTGTGCTGGCCCGTGCCAGCCAGCTGCTTCCCCTTGCCAGAGCAGGCAGGGAGGTGAGCATGGCGCGCCCGAGCTCGCCACGCACCACCCAGCCTCTCTGCATCGCCCTGGTCGCCGTTGCGCCGCGTGGATCGTCTTCTGGTCGTCGCCCCGACCTCGCTGACACCCCATTCACTCTCCCCGGCTCTCCCTCGCTCTCTCTCCCGCCGACCGAACACCACCGTCGCCGCCGTTCGCCATAACCGTCGTCTCTGACCACCCCTCGCTCCCCCGACCAGCTCAGGAGCTCCGCCTCGACTCCCTCTTCCTCCCCACCGCTCCACGGGTCCCCGGAAGCCCTGCATCGCCGCCACGTCGCCGTTCCCCTCTTCGGACTCCGACCACCGTCGCCGTCAAATTCGTCGTCTCCGGCGCGTCCCCGAGCCCGCTTCGACGCCCACTGCAACTGCGGTGAGCCCCCGGAGCGTTTCCCCCTTCTTCCCTGGTCTCTCCCGACCCCTAGGCCCTAGCTCCACCTCGACCGAGAGCTCCACGCCGCCGGCGATGTCGCCGTCGTGGCCACGGTCGCCATAGCGCCCAACCGAGCACACCATCGTGCTCCACACATCACCAGGAGCACGTAGAACGCACCAACGCCTCCCCAAACCCCCTGCAACACTGATCCCGACCGAACCCGAACTCCGGCCGCCGCAGCCGAGCTCGCCGCCGTCGACTCCGGCCACCCCGACCCCAACGGGCTCCGCCAAGAGATGCGGGTTGTCCTCAGCTCCACTCCGGTGGCCTCCGCGGTCCATTTGGTGGCCGAAACGACCAAAACCACTCTCGCCGCCGCGCTAATGGTCGCCGCCGGCCAGAACTCCGGCGGGCTGACGTGGCCTAGTTAATTAGTCACTAACCCCCCACCTACTGACGCTGACAAGTGGGCCCCAGGGCTTAGTCAAAGCTAACCAGCCCGGGTCAACGCGGGATTAGCCCCTGTGTCACTGACGTGTGGACCCCACACGTCAGGTTTGACCCGAGCCAGCCCTGTTGACCTGCTGATGCCACTGTGACGTTAGGCTGACGCAGTAATTGAATTTCTGGATTTAATTTAAATCAGGAAATTCCAGAATATTAATTAAACTTCAAAAATTCATAACTTTTATTCTGTAACTCCAAATTGGACAAATTATATATGAAAAATGATCAGAAAAATTCAATCTATCCATCTGTCCTACTTTCATGCATAATCAAACAAGTTAACTTGATGTTTTAAGCAGAACAAGAAAAGGCACTTTAAAAGGCCATATTTGAATTTGGAATTTGAATCTTTGATTCAAATTTGTTCAAACACTTCTGGCTTTAGTTGCCTTAGCCCAACACACTCATATTGCCATGTTTCATGCATGCATCATATTGTTGCACATTGTTTGGTGATGCTTGTATATCGATGTCCTTGCGACAGGTTCTGTTCCCGAGGAGTACCGTGATTACCCTAACGAAGAACCGTATCCGTGCATCGAACCATCAGGCAAGCAACCAACCATTTGATCATATCGATACAATCCCATGTTCTCGCTCCTGCTCTCTTTTACTGCATTAAGACAACGCGATTCAAACTGCTGTGTGCTACGGTAGTTGAACCCATTTCCTCTGCATGACCTGTCATTGCCACAGTAACTAGATGAAACCCACTAGCATGTGTAGGAGTTGATTGAGCCCTATGTATGTGTTGTTCCTACCTTGCTATGCCTGCTATGCTTAGAGTCGTGTCAGGTCTGGTTCATCTGGGTGATGGCTAGAGTGAAATGATTATGTCGGTAATGAGAGTGGTGTGGTGAACACGATTTGGTAAAGGTATCGATGAGAGGCCATGTAGGAGTACATGGTGGGTTGTTTCATTGAAGCCGACCTTAAGCACTGAGATCTGTATGTGTGATTTAAGAATCAGCTACTACCATGCATTGGGCCCGAAACCAATGGACCCTCTCGACTTCTTATTCACCCTAGTTCTCCGTCCAGGAGTTTCAAGTAGTTTCTGGTGTTTGTAGCCTACTGGAGGCCGTGGACAGCGCTGACCGTAGGGGTGGGCTGTGATGCGGTAGGTACGTGGCACGGTGTACCGAATACCCGTTAGGTATCTCGGGAACCCTGTTCACATCGTTCGGGGCCGTATGGGAAACCTCGGCCGGACTCCCTGCGGATGGAACCTGAATAGGCGATAAACCTGGACTGGAGGCTTAGGTGATTAGGTAGGTCGTGGCCGACACCCATGTTGGGCTTCCGCTTGAAGGTTGCCGAGTACACGTCGTGTAAACGACGGTAAGTGGTGAGAGCGTGTATGAAGAAGTACTCCCTGCAGGGTTAACATGATCTATTCGAATAGCCGCGTCCGCGGTAAAGGACTACTTGGTTGCCTATACAGTTCATAGACAAGTAAATGGAAACTGATAAAAGCCTCAAGATAAGTGTGAGTGCCGAGGATGGCTCTTCCGTAGGAAGACGGAGGTGGATCCTCGGTAGTGTATTGAAGTGGTGAATAGTGGACTCGTGTGCGCAAAACTATTTCAAGTTGGAGTATCGTAGGATAGTCTAGCCAAGAGTCAAAGCTGGCTTGCTGCAATAACTCCACCAACCCTTCTTGATACTATGCATGTATGTAGGATCTGATGTAAGTCTTGCTGAGTACCTTTGTACTCATGTTGCTATAATCTACATTTTTACAGAAGACGCTGCAACCCCTTCTGATGGGTTCTATGTAGACGTTGACATCAACGAGTAGGCTAAAGACCCAGGTGGTGACCCTGAGCTTGTGATGGACCACGTAGTATAGTTAGGCTTCCAAGCCTCTTTTATTTTACTAGTTGTCTGTACCCAGACAAAGTACTTCCGCTGTTGGCTTGTATGACTCTATGACTTGTATGTTGGTTCGTGAGACCCGTACCTTTGTGTATGTTATGTATGGCTCCCTGAGCCTTAAATAAAGTACTTGTGTCATAGAGTCATGTTGTGATGCTTCGTTGTATTTGCACATATCGAGCATATTGTGTGTATGATTGAAATGCTTGGTATGTGTGGGATCTGACCATCTAGTTGTTTATCTTTAGTAGCCTCTCTTACCGGGAAATGTCTCCTAGTGTTACCGCTGAGCCATGGTAGCTTGCTACTGCTCTGGAACACTTAGGCTGGCCGGCATGTGTCCTTCTTCGTTCCTGTGTCTGTCCCTTCGGGGAAATGTCACGCTTTGAGTACCGGAGTCCTGTTAGCCCGCTACAGCCCGGTTTACCGGAGTCCTGCTAGCCCAGTGCTACAGCCCGGACCCACTTGCTGTTGACCGACACGTTCGAAGCTGGGTCATGGATGCCTGTCCCTGTAAGTCTGTGCCACTTTGGGTTTACGACTAGTCATGTCAGCCCGGGCTCTTTATCATATGGATGCTAGCGACACTATCATATACGTGAGCCAAAAGGCGCAAACGGTCCCGGGAAAAGGTAAGACGACACCCGTGGGGATACCGTGCATGAGGCCGCAAAGTGATATGAGGTGTTACCAGCTAGATCGATGTGACATCGAGTCGGGGTCCTGACAGCGTTGGCATCAGAGCCGGACTGCCTGTAGGTTCTCCAAGCCAAACTGGTCGATGTTGAGTCTAGAAATTCTTTAGTTATATGTAGGGGAATTGTTTGTGGGTTGGAACGTAAGGCTCTTTTTACTCCTTATACCTTATGACTTTCTGATCTGAGTCAGTCCATTCTTCCACCGGGGGTTAAGGAATTAGGATCTGTTCTCTCTATCAGGTTCACGTGTTACTAATCAGTAGTACCTTATAAGTTTGATGGTTATCAGCCTAGTTCAGTTCTACTACCACATCATGTTGCCAGAATGGTTTCAGAACTTTGATATGATGATGTTGAGTGTGTACGAAATCCTTTGTCAGATGTCTCAAAATCCTTTTTGAGCATTTACAGCTGTTATGCTGCCGAAATTTTGCTAGAAATTCTAATGCCTTTGCATTATAATTGTGCTTTCAGATGGCCACTCGCGACCTCAATCAAGTGGTTCGCCTGACTCGATGCCTAGATGTACCCGGCCATACTGCTAAGTTGGTCAGGGTAATGACTGAGGCTGGATATCGTTGGTATCCCGAGTACACGGTCGAAGAGCAATTCCGAGATTTTAATCAAAGCCAGTATCTCTGCACTGTCAGGATATTTCCATCTTATCCTGGATCCACTGAGCCTCTTCACTGCTCCTATGGACTCGGGGTTACTATCGAGATGGCTGTGCAGGATGCCGCCTACTCTATGATGACCATTATGCGAGTCAGATCTGGTCTATTTCGGGACTCTGACTTCCGGTATATGCCAGGATCACTTCCGGGAGCACAAGGGTATCTCCAGGCTATCTATGCTGACTCCACTCAGGAGGATTCACGGACTCGCACCACTGCTGAGATGCTCGAGGATAAGGACCGTGAAAATCGGGCCTTAAGGTTAGAGCTCTTCAATACCCGTGCTGACCACTGGGCCAGTTTGACTCGGTTCGCACCGGCGGTGCAAGCTGGATATTCAGATATGCGCGATCTCTATCCTGTGAGATCTGCTCTGCCGGACGTGATGGTTTGGCGTGATGTAGGAGGCATCACCCCACCTCGCGGTCCCCGCAGGCCACCGTTTGTTGGTCCAAGGCCTCATCCTAGCCCCTATGGTCCACAAGCTCCGCGAGACCGTCTGTTTCCGGATGATCATGTTGAACTTCCAGGCTATGGAGGCGACTTCTACGAGGACTACTACGGATCGGTCTGAGTTAGCGGTAGTATCACTAGTTCGCACTAGCCGTGTCGTCTATCGTCCTGCGTGACTCGTGGTATATGACCTAGTTTGTACTCTTTCCGGAGATGTAGAAAAATAATGTATAAGAGCTTGGAATGCCTCCGATGAGATGTAATCCTCTTGTCACCGTAATAGTACTTTGTTTGGTCTTGTACTAAACCTTGTATGGTGTGTATGACGATGGAATAAAGAAGCAGTTTCTGTATCTACCATGTCATACGGATGATCATCTTGCATTCCGAGTTATTTCTTACATTATGTATCCCATGTCGGAATTTCATCATTCTGACTAAATCATTGTCTTGTTTACCTAGGATGGTCAACACGCGCGCCAACCCTGCTTCCCAAGAGCAGGCCGAAGGCAGTGAAGCCAGGAATGAAAATCTGCCTCATCCTCCTTCACTAGCCGAGGTGATGATGGAAGCTGAGAGAAACAAGCGGGAGACAAACCGTTTGTTGGAGCGTATTGAACAGAATACAGCACACCATCAGAGGGCTAACGTGGTGTCACTCAGTGATTTTATCAAATTGCATCCACCCACGTTCCACCACTCCGTTGAGCCTCTCGACGCTGATGACTGGCTTCGCAGTATCTCTCACAAGCTGCGTTCCGCGCTGGTAGCGGAGGCTGACAAGGTCACCTTTGCCGCATATCATCTTGAAGGCCCCGCCAGTCTATGGTGGGAGAATTATGGAGCTATGCGCCCAGCAGGCCATGTCACAACTTGGGCTGAGTTCAGTGAGGCTTTCCGTGAACATCACATTCCGGAGGGTCTCATGGACCGTAAGCGTGAAGAATTTTGCAGTTTCACCCAAGGCCGACTTTCTGTGGATGTCTATAGCAGAGAGTTCGGTAATCTCGCCCGGTATGCAACTGAGGAAGTGTCTACTGACGCCAAGAAGCAAGCAAGGTTCCGTAAGGGCCTTAGTCCTGAGCTTCGCCGCGACCTCCGTCTGCATGAGTGCACATCTTTTTCGAAACTTGTCAACAAAGCCATCAGTGCCGAAACTGGTCAGACTGACTATGACGCAACACGCAAGCATGGACGTGACACGGGTTCCTCATCCGGTGCTGGTCCTCAGAAGCGCCGCGTGTGGGTACCCAACACCGCCCTGCCACCCAGGTTCACACCGAGGCCATCTTTCCAGGCGCCTCGCCCCGCTCAATAGTCTGCTCCGGCCAAGCCCTATGGGGGTCCAACCAATAATGCTCCTCCACGTACCAGTTCCGTGACTTGTTTCAAGTGTGGGGAATCTGGTCACTATATGCGGGAGTGCCCCCAGACCAACCCCAATCAATCTGCTAAAGCTGTTGGCCGTGGCAAGCCGACAGGGAAAGTATTCCACGCTAAACCGGTCACCGCTTCACGTGGCCAGGTCAATTGTATCTCTGCCGAAGAAGCTCAAGAAGATCCCAACGTCGTTCTCGGTACGCTTCTTGTTAATTGCCACCCGGCATCTGTTCTTTTCGATACAGGAGCCTCTCATTCGTTTATATCTGAAAATTATGCTCGTTTGCATAACGTTGCATTCTGTGACTTGCCATCCTCCATGGTAATTCAAACTCCGGGATCCAAATGGCAAACTTCTAGAGTAAGCCATGGAAATGAAATCCAAGTCGATAGACTTGTTTTCCTCGCATCTTTGATAGCCCTTAAATCTTCAGATATTAATATCATTTTGGGTATGGACTGGATGTCAGCTCATCAAGCCAAAATTGATTGCTTCTTTAGGACTGTTCAACTCACCCATCCTTCGGGGAAGATAGTCAATGTTTTGACTCGAATAGCCAAGCGACAATTATATTCTCTTAACGCCAGCCCTTTGCCAGACCTTGAGGACGTTCCGGTAGTCCGTGACTTCCCGGATGTCTTTCCAGAGGAATTGCCAGGTGTTCCACCTGACAGGGATGTTGAGTTCGTAATAGACCTCATTCCAGGAACCGTTCCGATTGCTAGAAGACCTTATAAGATGGCACCCCTAGAACTAGCCGAGCTTAAGAAACAACTCGATGAATCCTTGAAAAAGGGTTTCATCCGACCTAGTTCATCTCCGTGGGCTTGCCCCGTTCTATTCGTCAAGAAGAAGGATGGTACGGACCGGATGGTTGTAGATTACCGACCTGTCAATTTGGTCACAATCAAAAACAAATATCCACTTCCCAGGATCAACGACCTGTATGATCAGCTCGCTGGATCCTCAGTCTTCTCCAAGATGGATTTGAGGTTGGGATACCATCAAATCAAAATCAGAAACGGGGACATTCCTAAAACGGCCTTTGTTACTCGTTATGGCCAATACGAGTACACCGTCATGTCCTTCGGATTAACCAACGCTCCAGCCACCTTTTCTCGGTTAATGAACTCAATCTTCATGGAGTATTTGGATAAATTCGTCGTGGTTTATCTCGATGACATACTCATCTACTCCAAGAACGAGGAAGAACATGCCGAACATCTAAGGCTAGTGTTGAAGAAACTTCGAGAGCATCGCCTTTATGCCAAATTTTCAAAATGTGAATTCTGGTTGTCAGAAGTGACCTATCTGGGTCATGTAATATCTGGTAAAGGTATTGCTGTTAACCCTGAGCGAGTTCAAGCCGTCCTTGATTGGACTCCACCTGAATCGGTCAAGCAAGTTCGGAGTTTTCTGGGCTTAGCGAGCTATTGTCGTCGCTTTGTCGAGAACTTCTCCAAAGTTGCCAAACCTCTAACTGAACTCCTCAAGAAAGATAAGAAGTTCGAATGGACTCCACAATGTGAGCACAGCTTTCAGGAACTGAAAAGACGCCTGACTTCTGCTCCCGTGCTGGTACCGCCAGACTTCTCCAAGGACTTTGTTATCTACTGCGACGCCTCGCGACAAGGACTAGGTTGCATTCTCATGCAAGATCGACACGTAATTGCCTACGCTTCACGGCAGTTGCACCCACATGAGGAGAATTATCCTACTCATGATTTGGAACTTGCAGCCGTAGTCTATGCACTTAAGACCTGGCGACATTACCTCCTCGGTAATCGTTGCGAAATATTCACTGATCACCAAAGTCTGAAGTACATCTTCACCCAACCGGATCTGAATCTCAGGCAAAGACGTTGGGTTGAATTGATCACAGACTTCGACTTAGGAATAACCTACACCCCAGGGAAAGCCAACGTCATGGCTGATGCGCTAAGTCGTAAATCTTATTGTAACAACCTGATGTTACAACAAAGTCAACCGCTTCTCCATGAGGAATTTCGAAAGCTTAACCTTCACATTGTTCCTCAAGGTTTTCTCTCCACCTTGGTGGCAAAACCTACCCTTACGGATCAAATTATCAAAGCACAGAAGGTAGATCCGGGAATCTCCCGCATCAAGAGGAACATTCAGAAAGGAATTGCGAATTGCTTCTCCGTTAATGATCAAGGAGTCGTATACTTCGGGGATCGACTAGTGGTTCCCAAGGTGCGCAACCTGAGGCGATTGATCCTTAAGGAAGCTCATGAATCTCCTCTCACCATTCATCCCGGTAGCACTAAAATGTATCAGGACCTACGCCAGAGGTTTTGGTGGACTAGGATGAAGAGAGAAATTGCTCAGTATATTGCCAATTGCGACGTCTGCCGTCGTGTAAAAGCAGAGCATCAACGGCCTGCTGGCACCCTTCAACCATTAGCTATTCCTGAATGGAAATGGGATAAAATTGGTATGGATTTCATTACCGGTTTTCCCAGGACCAAAAGAGGGAATAATGCTATTTTCGTCGTGGTCGATCGTCTTTCCAAAGTAGCTCATTTCTTACCTGTTCGTGAGAGTATAACCGCTAGCCAGCTGGCAGACTTATACATCTCCCGAATAGTGTCCCTCCATGGTGTTCCTTTGGAAATCAATTCGGATCGAGGAAGTCTTTTCACCTCTCGATTTTGGGAAAGTTTCCAAAATGCTATGGGAACTCGTCTCTCCTTTAGCACCGCTTTCCACCCTCAGTCAAGTGGTCAAGTGGAACGCGTCAATCAGATTCTAGAAGACATGCTTCGAGCCTCCATTATCTCTTTCGGAATGGACTGGGAGAAGTGCCTTCCATTTGCCGAATTCGCTTACAACAACAGCTATCAATCTAGCTTGGGTAAAGCCCCTTTTGAAGTTCTCTATGGACGACGATGTCGAACACCCCTTAACTGGTCAGAGACCGGGGAAAGACAATTCTTTGGCCCGGATATGATTCAGGAAGCAGAAGAACAAGTTCGTATCGTTCGTGAAAAGTTGAAAACAGCCCAATCCCGTCAAAAGAGTCAATATGACCGAAAACATAAGGCTATGACTTTCGAGGTTGACGAGAAGGCTTACCTTCGGGTCACCCCTCTGAAGGGAACCCATCGTTTCGGTATCAAAGGCAAATTGGCTCCTCGTTACATTGGACCTTTTCGCATTCTTGCCAAACGAGGAGAAGTTGCCTACCAATTGGAACTACCTCCGCACCTCTCCAGAGTTCACGATGTCTTCCACGTTTCTCAACTCAGGCGTTGCTTCTCGGAACCTATCCGTGAAGTGGACCACGAAACGCTTGATCTCCAAGATAATCTTACATATCGGGAGTACCCTATTCGTATCCTCGATCAGGCCGAGCGTACCACCCGATGTCATAATATCAAGTTTCTCAAAGTTCAATGGTCGCACCATTCTGAAGATGAAGCAACTTGGGAAAGGGAGGATCGTCTTCGACTTGAATATCCCGCCTTCTTCTCGGAGGAACCCAAATCTCGGGACGAGATTCTTTTGAGTGGGGGTGAGTTGTCACACCCTAGCTAGTCATGCATTAGAGTGTTGCATCATGTTTACTCTTTCATCAGAAACTTGAAATGGGGATGACAGAACCCCCAGTCCCCTCTGAAACCAACTAGGGTTACTAAAATAATTTTTCAATGAACCTGAAATGCCCTTCTAAAATGCCCATCATTTTTGCCTTGGTTCAGAACCTCTGCCAAAAATGGTGCACATTTTCCTAGGCCATCCTAGGGTTTTTGAATTAAATCATAGATATTTGAATTTGGGCATTTAAAATAATATAAAATATTTAAATGCTCAAATATCTCCAAACTAAAATGTTTCATGTTGGAA